>NW_020956356.1:58319-76618 GCF_003031625.1 Empidonax traillii | reverse complement strand
TGGCAAGCTCTTCTGCCAGCTCCCTCATCACCCTAGGATGGATCCCGTCTGGTCCCATAGACTTGTGAGGATCCAGATGATCCAGATGATTCAGTAAATCACCAACTATTTCCTCCCGGAATACAAGAGGGCTATTTGGCTTTCTATCCATACTAAACTTTCTAAATAGTTGATATAACCACCAAAGATTTTGGTTGGAATTTGCCTGAGGTCAGTGCCATACATTAGTTTTGGCACCTGACCCAGTATAGGCATGTAATGATGTTTTTCAGCCGAGTGCATCCTGTATTGTCTGCTGGATGTTTTCAATTTGAGACAACAATTGATGCTATGCAATACAAAGCTATCTCAGCATTCTGGTTGCTCTCCAGTATATGGCAGCATTTCAATGCTAACATAAAAAGAGAACAAGAAAACAAAACAAAAATATTCTCATCAGCTTGACTGAACTGCAGCATTATGCTTGTGTTTTTTCCCAAGTAATGAACTCAAATTTTTGCTGGGCAAGGAAACTCAATAACTTAATAACATTCCACAATTATCAAAATGAGATAACACTCAGAAAATATGAAAACTTTTATAATTTCTGAAATAATAAATCACTCTTGCCCTATAGCATTACATTGTGCTGCATAGCATTTCCTTCATCTTTTTGTTGATAAGCTGCTATATAGAAGAGAAATCCAGAAAGTAGTGAGAAAAACACCTGGAGCATCCTTTCTGCTTTGCTGTTTATTCCTGGCATAAAAATTTTTTTTGCAGCCTAGGGCTTTGGCACCCAGATGTGTTACAGCTGCTAATCCTAAACAAGATCTCAGGAAAAACAATCAGCCAATAAGTTCCTCTAGTGGCTTTACTTTACAGCTTTGAGTTGGAGGCCAGCTGCTAGAAAGCTGGAGGGTGGACATGGAGAGGTTGGAATGGGATTTTAAAGTTTCAGGAACTCATAGACAGAGGTGTCAAGGATTAGGTCAAATAGCAGTGCGATTTCTCATAAAGTCCTTTAAGACTGGTAGAGACTGGAGGAGACAGAATGGCCGTGGATTCTCTTGCTCATAATATGAATATTAATCATTACTGCAGGGACAAACTGGAAAAGAAAGTCCTTCCAGTGCTCTACTTGTTGTTCTTCTGGCTGAGGTGGTTCTTGAGCCCACGAGATCAGAAATTTAAATTTTTGAGGCTTTTTCTGAACAACCAGTCAAAGGAACTCAGATGCCAAAAATTCCATTCACCCCCTGCTTCTCCCTTCACGGAATAACAAAATCTGGGTTATATGAACCTGTGTAGCTAAGAAGTTGTTCTCTGATGGGATTTTGGTTCTTTGCTGAGAATGACCAGTTTTCCATCCAGGAAAGTTCTGACTGAAAGAATGTGCAACAAATAAATGAACTCAGGGCACACAAGAACACACATTTTGTACATCCAGAGTTTATTTTTAAAGCTGAAAAATAACATAGTGTAAAAAGTCTTTATCCTTTCCAAATCCCATCTTTCTTTTTCATAGTGAAACAACTGGTTTTAAGTTGGAATGTACCTAGTCGGGAAAAAGCAGATAAGAACTTAGGTGTCAATACTGCCTTCCTATGAGGTGGCATAAAAACAAACCATGCAGAGCAAGCAAAATCACAAAGCTGTTACAGTGTACAGTAGTGAAGATAAATTATCTAGTTGTCTCTTGGACTAGTTTATTTATAGGGACATAATATCTGTTATCGATGCCTCTTATCCTTCATGCAAAAGAAACCAAAACATAAATCAGTAATGGGCTAAAGGAGATGACTTCATCAGTTTCTGCTTCATTTGTATGACTTCTTTTTGCTGTATGGCTCTTCTGAGTGAGGATTTTTACTGGATCAGTAGTCCCACTGCAATCTGCTTATATGAGGGGTTTTTTTAAGAAATAGACATGGAGTTCTTTTTCTGCAAAATTTAACATCTGAAACAGAAACATCAGTAGTATTTTTAATTGTGGAAAAACTTATAGAGGTTTCTAAATTTTAAGTGTATGATATAGTCTCAATTACCTTAAAGTGAGTAATCCTAAAGACCTTATTAGGACTGCTCACATATTCCTATATTTAAGAATGGGCATTAGTCTCTACAGGATTGGGGTCTGCATTTGTTCCTGTGTTCAGTTTGTTTAGTGTTTAACTGCATTAAGAAATAAACAAATGTTTTAGCCATCCATAAGGTTTTTGTCCCTTAACTGAGGTAGTTGTTGCTGCATAGAGATGATAATTGTTACAAGAAAAAGAAATAAAACAATCTATTTTAAGCATGTTAAAGAATAGAAAAAGTCTGTAGTGTTTTCTGAATATTAGAGGGGCTGAAAAATCTCTCCCAAACAAATTGCTTATGTAGGTGGATATTTACCATAGTGCTATACTTTTCCATATATGCACCTGTGTGTTGTCAGGCAACAGATGATTCAGATCATCTATGTATCTCAATTTCATCTTTTCAGCATCCTTCCAGTGTAACATGGTGCTGTATAAAATTAGAAGAGCTTTGCTGCTAAATTTTTTTTAATCCAAATTGTTTGCATTACTAGACTACAACTAGTGATGACAGCATTTGAATAATGTAAGTTGTTTAACCATATTAATGTTCTTGCTATTTTTTCCTCATTTTTTTCCCTCTTTTTCTTCTTTTTAGCCAGTTTTCTTATGGATTAGTAGTAATTAGATATTGTAGGCAATAAAATGCTGGATTAACTCACCTTGCATCTTTGGGAGATGTTTGAAGTAAACATACCTCAAATGGTGGAGAAGAACTTGAGGGTTCACATGGATGAAAAGCTGTACACGACTCAGTAACATGTGCTTGCAGCCCAGAAGGTCAACCACATATTGGGCTGCATCAAAAGCAGTGTGGCCAGCAGGTCGAGGTAGGGTTCTCCCTGTTTACTTCGCCCCCATGAAACCCCACTTGAAGTACTGCATCCAGCTTTGGAATCTTAAGCAGAAGGATAATTTGGACCTATTGGTTCAAGTCCAGAGGAGGCCATGAGGAAGATCAGAGGCCTGGAACACTTCTCCTACAAAGGCAAGCGGAAAGATCTGGGGTTGTTCAGTCTAGAGAAGGGAAGACTCTGGGGAGATCTCATTGTGCCCTTCCACTATCTTTAGGGAGCTTATAAGAAGGAGGGAGAGGGACTTTTTATGTAGGTAGATAGCAATAGGACAAGGGGAATGGTTTCAAACTGAAAGAGTGCAGGTTTATATTAGTTGTTAGGAAGAAATTCTTTACTCAGATGGTGTTGAAGCACTGGAGCAGGTTGTCCAGTAAAGTGGGGGATGCCCCATTCTTTGAAGTGTTATAGACTAGATTGGATGGGACCCTGGGCAACCTGTTCTAGTGGGTGCTATCCCTGCCCACAGTGGGGAGATTAGAACTAGATGATTGTTATGATGCCTTCCAATCCAAACCATTCTATGATTCTATGTTATTCACTGAGTTTCTATAATGAACTCTTCTGTGTAGACTGAACTGCACATCTGAAAACTTGGAATTTTTAAATCTTACACTTTCAAAATCTTAACTTCTGACTGAATGTTTCCTAAAGCTCTGGAAGCACTAACAAATTTCACTGTCCATGTGTTGCAAAGGTGGGAATAGGGGATGCAGGGGATTGAAAAATATGCTAGATTTAAGGGTGAAGTCGAGCAATTATTTTTGAAAAAAATCAAAGTCTTTGAGAGGCAAAATATCATTTTCAAGAAGCATAAGCAATTTAACATAATGGCTCAGTAGTTAGAGGCAAGAGATTGAAAAAGGTAAAAAAGAAATTGAGAATGGGAAATGTAGGAAATGGTCTTGCAGTGAGAAAAAGAAACTGTTAATATGCTAGACAAAGTACAACCTCCCATCCCCTCTCCTTGGGGCAGAAGTAAAAGAAAGAGATAAATGGAAATATTGTAAAAGGGTAATCACACATAATCTTAATTTGGAGGTTAGATATTTATTTAAGAGGAATTTCTCACACACTCTCATGTTATGAGTTTACACTGCAGCTTTTCTTTCTCAAGATTTAAAAAAAAAGATTGAAATAAGATGTATGATTTGTAGCTTGCTTTCTGAATATAAGGTTTTCATAAAGTGTTTTGCTGATTGACATGTCAGCATGAGATGTACAGCTGTATATTTTATGTTGCTGTGAATTAGTGATGAATGACTGTTTTCTTTAGAGTGGCTGCATTGGAAATATCTAAGCAGCCTACTCTTTCTACAAGCTTCAGAGATCTTAATTCCTGTAAACTGACTGATATATTCTTTAATCTGTCAGATGTTCAAATATGGTCTCAAGTTTCAAATTTTAGGAGAAGATAAAGTGCAGATGTTCTTAAACTACTTGTACAGATACTGAATATTTTAAATACTAAAGTAATTAGGGTGTTTTTTTTTCCCAGACTGGCTCCAGTTAAGGATGACATGCCTCAGAATTCAGTCTGAAACCCACCTGAGTTTTCAAAACCAAGTCTTTCTCTTGCTTTATGTCTGAAGAATTTTGAATTACTTGAATGACTTGTAAACACAAAGTACAGAGGAATAAGGGTAAGATTTCTTTTTGTCATAACTAAAGAAGTACTTGAGTTTATCAGACTAGTATGGGCAAGTCATTCTGCTATCCAGTAGTTTTGTTAGGGTTTTGGTGGTTTTATTTTGTTTTGTTTTGTTTTGTTTTTTAAGTATCTTTCTGCCTTGAAAGGGCTTTCCAGTACTTTACTGGAAGAGAGCTGATTACGTGATAGTTCCTTGTCCACCTTGGCTTGCATCAAAAAGTCTAGGTTCAACTCAATACCTGGAATCAGTCATACATTCTGGCTCAAGTATGTACTGACCCACTGGAATGCAAAACTGAACTGGTATTTAAGGTCGGGCAGTTGGAATATAGACTGTGGGCAGCATGGAAGTATGAAAGTTGTGTTGGACTGAGAACTGTAGTTATTTACAGAAGCTTGGTTATCTCAGCTGTACTCTAAATTTTTATGTAGTGTACTTATACAGTTTCTTATACAGGTTTCTGCAACTTCTCAGAAAACTAAAGACCTTTCATTTCTAAAAAGTTACTCTGACAATAAGTTAGGACAGGGGAGAGCTATTTAAGATATGCATGGTACTAATATTCTCAAAGGTTCTTGGTCCTTTTTGCCTCACAAATAATTAGAGGTTATGATACTGTGGGTGTCAAGATCTGGGTATGCCTAGGAGCAAAATCTCATGGAATGACTGGCACACGGAATTCACCCTTGCCAGAGTGCATTGCAAATGCAACTGTAGTAAGCTGTTGCCAGCATAGCTCTGAAGATTTAAACAGTACATATTATCTTGTTCTGAAGTAAAATATTTGATCTGTCTCAAATCCTGAATTTCATTAAATTAGGTATAACACCTTTATTAAAGGTTTATGACCAACCAGGTGGCCATCTTTTTTACAGCTATTTATGAAATACCAATAATATTAATTTTTCACATTAATTTTAATTAATTGATTTAAAGATGGAGATTTGTTTCAATTGTTGAAATTTCATCTCATTTTAACAGATGTGTTTTTCCTTCTCAGTCAAATGTTTAAATATAATTCAGATTGGATAATGTTTTCTTTATGTCTTGTTTTTGCATATTAGAATATTTAGATTAAAAACTGGCAATGGATTTCAAAACGGAAGATTTTTGATATAATAAAAAGTTAGCCTTTGTGAAAAGTGGTGTATGAACTTGTTTAACTTCTTTGTGTTCTTTAAGTTTGTATTTATATTTAATATTGAATATGTGAGTAATTCTGAATATAGTGTAAGGTTTCCCAACATTTGGGAATAGATCTGTGAATTTCTTTCTACCTGGTTTTCACCAAGTTTTCTTGTATTATTTCCTTTTGTACTGATCAAGGATAGCGTGAACATTTTCTTTAGGTGAAGTGTCTAGAAAGGAATACATTTCTGTCATGGGAATTTATTGCTCCCACCATAACATTCCCTTTGATTGATCTTACATTGATATGTTTCTGATTAATGCAGTTCCTCTTATAAATTATAAAGCAATTTAAGAAAGCCTTTTGACCTAATGGAATTGTATCAAAGACTTTATTAGTATTATGTTTTAATACCTGTCCATTAACAGTCTTTAAGCAGAATTTAACACGGTGAGGGTGCAAGAATCTATACAGAATGATATCAAAGTGTCCAAAAATTAATCATGGAGATCTAGGAGAAAGTACAGCGTGTTCTTAAAATCTATGTCTTGCACATTAATGGATTAAACCTTGATGGTCTAGCAAAAATGGAAAGATGTGTTCAGCAGTAGTGGTATGGAATATAGTAACAATAAAGTATAGTAACAATAAAGTAACAATGGCACATTCCCCATGCCACAAGTCCTGAGAAGTTGTTGGTCATATTCCAACAGTACAAAATCATCATCAGAGGAGATAAGCTAGACAGTCTCAATATCTCCATGAAGACTAAGAGAAGGTAGTGTTTTGTCCTAAGCTCTTGGCCTTCAGAATTATTTTGCTAAATGCTCCCAATATAACTTTCTGAATGGAGATATTATTTTTCATTCAGGCCAAGTCAGAACTGTGGTGTCAGAAAAAAATCTTTTTCCTTCTATTTCATGATGCTAGATTAATCATTAGCTGTAAATTTTTATACACTGAATACTCTTTCAAATAGAGTTTTCTGAACGTTCATTGTATAGGCTCATGAAAAAGTAAAGATGAAGATTGTAGCCTTATAATTTTCTCAACTACTGTTATTTATTGAAAAAAATAGATTATTATAATTAAAATTACTGGAATCAAATTAAGTAGAAATTTTTTTTAAAATCATAGTATATCAATAGGAAGTTTTGAAACAATATATTTGGACATTTTATTATTTTTATAATAAATAGACCAATAGGCATCTCTGGTCAATGAACTTAAGGGTATGAATAGCAATGATTGATGCCTCTGAAGTTAAAAGCACTAAAGTAAAGTAAAAGCAAGTAAAGTGACAACAAACAAAATACAAATGGCTTAGAAAATCTGGTAACACTATAGGTGTGATTATATATTAATGAGAATAGTGATGGTAGTCCCCGCTTTTTAACAATTACATTCATTGCATTCACAGTCAACTATCTCTCCAAAATAATTATTTGCTAAATCGTGGATAAATCTCCCTGGGGGTTGTATTTTTTTTTTTTCCCTTCCTTTTTTTTTTTTTTTTTTTCCATTTTAGTTTATTTTGGTTTGTTTGTTTTGTGTTTTTTTGGGTTTTGTTTGTTGTTTTTGTTTGGTTGACAGGTTTTTTACTGTTTTCTTTTTAAAATGTGAAGTTGTTCCATGTCGGTAATAAATGCATAAGTGTTTTTTTTCTTCCTAAATGTATGCATATGCCTTGTATAAAGCATTTTAATAAAAACATAAGGACAGACTGCTCTTTACAGACTCCTAAGGGTTGACTTTAAGGAAGCAGAGAGAGTAGAGACAGGTAGCAAGTAAACTGTAAAATTTGCTTCGCTCTCAGACTGAGTTTCCATTTGAAGATGGATATTGCCTTGACTCTGTACAAAGTTAACTACGTCAGCTATGGAGATCTGTTGAAGCTACTGAGTAGCTTTGTTAGCTGCATTGCTCCCAGGCTTTCTTTTTCTCTAGTTCTCTGTATAGCAAGAACTATTGACAATTTTTTGCGGATTCTTTAATGCCTAGTTCCCCAAAAAGTACAATGAATTGGTCTCAGTCTGCGATGATTTTCCAGTTAGGTTCGTGCAAGCACAGCCAAAGCATAACACCCTACAGCCTTCACTCAGTCTTATCATTTTGACTTCAGCATTTTTCTTTTGCCTTCAGGCAGTCCACTATCCATGGATGTTATGCATGTGAATCTTAGACTCCTAATACCTAGGCATGGTGATGTAAAAAAACCCAGCATTAATTTGTGCTTGGCAGGTCTCTTCTGTGTTTCTATCTAGAGGGCACAAGCTAGCACAGTACCAATTCCAGCATAATTTTTATAACAAAATTTCATTCTCAGAACTTAACACAGTTATCCTAGATTGACAAAAAGCTGAGGTTAATAAATTTTACTTCTTCAAAGATTTTAGATTTCTTTTATTGGAATAGTTACATTTCAGCAGACCTTGTGAGCCCAAGCACTACTTTAGTAAAATGCTGCAACTGAGAAGCGTGTGTGAAGCTTGTTGTCAGTGAAAATGATGTCAACACTGAAATATGATGGCTGTAATATGTGGGCATCTCTTTAAACAGACTGCAGTGAAATGTGGATTTTGGGGGATGCCGGAACTTTCTGGGGGTGATCTTGGCATAGGACTGTGAGGTCATTAGTCACACCAAAAGTTTCATGAGAGGAAGCTCATGAGATTCTTATCTTGGATGAATGCAGAATTCAAGAAAGATAATGATTCATTCTGATACCAAGGAGGAAGGAAGGAACAACGTCAATCTTTGTTTTTTGCAATATTTTCTATGGCAAGAAGTAGGCCAAAAAATCCAGTGCACAGCACAGGGAGAAGTAAGAGATTTATTCATTACTTGATAATCATGGGTTTTGGCAGGGTATTACACTAGCCTCATGCTCCTGGGCCTCTACTGATCATCCAGAGAAGTATGAAAATAATTGCTTTTCCTCCTTGAAGCTCAGAAGAATTTTGCCAAACTGGTTTTCAAAATTTCCACAAGTTTTGGGAGAGAAAGCTGGGACATTTGGAAGTCTGCCTGCAAGCTAAATAAAAGCACAAATTCCTTGTAAACAAACCAAACGATCAAAGATTTGTTTATAGTGCTGCAACTTTTCTGAATGCATTTGCCTGTTCTTACAGCTTAGTTTCTGACAATTTTAGTGGAACTGAGCTAAAACCACAGAGCTTAAAATCTCATCTAAGAGCTATTTGGAGATGTAACCTGCTTCTTTTTCCCTCCAATGAACGGAAGGAAAACACACGTAAAATGAACAGGACATTTTGGATGGGGTAAGTTCAGACCCATATATTGTGTCCTAGCTCTAGGAGTTCCTAAGGAGTCTTCACATTCAACAAAGTGATGTTCATATTTGGGGTACCTTAAAACCAATCCATACTGCTCTGAAAAAATATGAGCAGGTGAGCAACTGAAAATTTTTGGAGTTATCTCAGATGTTTGGTAAGGGACTGTATAAATCTGGCCGTGCCCTCCAGGAACAACTCCTGGGACCCTCCACCTCCATGTGACTCCTAGTGTGAGAAAGGCTCTATCTGAAAGGATGCTCTTCACAAGCATTGTCTCTCCCATTCCAGGTAACTGTGTCTTTAGAAAGTTCCACATATATTTTCTATTTCAAAAACAGAACCCTCTCTGATCAAGAGATGAAATGAACTTCTAAGCACTATCTAAGATCCTACATGGTGTGTTATATCTGACTGTCATTATTGACACTTTTTGGCATGTAATTACTGTCTCACAGAGCTGTCTTCCTTCTCTGAGGAAGACAGAAGACTGTGCATAGGGTTATTCTGAGCTCATTTAAACTTGGAAGCAAGAAAGCCTTTGTTTCTTATTTTTCTTCAAATAATAGCCTTAGGGAAAGTGTTCCTTCTACCACCTTCCACATGTCAAATGAGGTTTTTCATACCAAAGACTTATATTTAGTATAGCTAAAACAATACATTTTGCAAAATATGACAAACATTTTTTGTGAAGGTGACGACACTGGAGCTCATCTTCCTCCTTTGTGATACAGTCTTGCTTAAATCCTTCTTTAGTGCTCTATTGATCATCAGAATAGCTTTCTGTATTTTACGAAGTATTGTTTGGGTTTTCTTAAATAAAATTCCTTTAGAAATAACATACTAAGCTTACACTGAGGGAGATGAATACCAGACAGACGTGCAGTTGGTAAGCAAGCACTAAGATCCAATAAAAATTTGCAAATACATAGTGCTTTCAAGCAGATTCATACAGTGAAGCTGAAAGATGCTTGTGTTGTCCTTAGCAGAAGTTGAAATAATTTAGGCTAGGATAATGGCTTACAAATAAGGATTAAAGATGAAAATTAAAGACGAAAAAATAAGGCATAAAATTATCAATCCAAGCTAATGTAGGAAGTTTTCTTTTTAGACAGCCAACTTCACAAGTAACTGAAATGTAAAGCCTGAATTGAAGGGCTGAAATCCCTAATTAAGCAATCTGTTGGACTTCAAGCGAAATAAACCAGGGGTGCTTCATTTATCTCCAATCTTTTTCTACTACATTAATACATTTCTTTCCCTCTTTTCTCAACTGAGCATGGAGAACTAAACTGATCTTGCAGTGAATTTGATGTTCCTCCTATTCCCAAGGTTTAGAGATTTTAGAATTCCTTATAATTTGTGAATTTGTTGCTGTTTTACAATACTAGGGGAATTAGTGTTAGCCCAGAAGGCTTTGCTTCATATCCATGAACCCTTCTCTCCCTGAAAAAAAAATGCAAAACTTTTCAAGAAGTAGTAAGCACTGAAGTAAGCCAAGTCCCTCTGTGATTATAAGCTTCCTTCAATAGTGATTAAATCCCTGAAATAGCACCCCACTATCAAAAGTGCTAAACAAGGGTCTAAGTATGCCTATTTTCTCTTTCTATTACTTTCCCTCTTCCATAGTCTCATGGCTGTGAAGGCTGATCTTTGTCTTTTGCTTTTGTGTTTTGTTTTGTACAGCAGTGTATGCAGTTTCCTGCTGTCCATTTGGTTATATCATCCAGCTGTATCCTGTGGGGTTTGCCTCTTGATGTGCTGCTTGCTCTCAGGCCAAAGAGCACAGTCTTTAGAAAGTGGGCATTATCCATTTGGCAGGTGCATCCAGACAGATGGAATTCCCTTTGATTTCTTCTGGCAGTGCAAGACTCTTGCATCAGTTTTTTCTCTGGATCATTTTGGTTTTGATGGGGTCTTGCCAGCTAAGCTTAAGCAACTGCTGGTAGCAACTGACTAGGTGTGTTTCTGCCATTTTAAAAGTCTGGAGCACGACTGAAAACCCTGAAGAATTACTTCTGAGGCAAAATATTCAGTGGGTCATAGCGTGTAAGCACTAGAAATATAAGAATTTCTCTGGACTTGCAGTTTAATGCAATAGGCACAGTCTGTTTGTGCCTTGTTGTTCGTTTGAGATCAGGACTCACCTGTATTAGGACATTACCCTAACACAAGTAGAACCTTTTGTACTAGAGGGATTACCTTAGGCAAGAAAGGGAAACAGAGGTTCAATGACTTGCTCAAAGTATATAGCAATCACAAAGCTATGAAAATCTATCTTAACTGATACCAAGTAATGTCTGCTATTGATTCACTGGGCTAGATATGTACTATCTATGTACTCTATGTAGTCATGTCTCATTCTCAGTTCACTGGCCCTCTATGTCATATCACAGGATCCATCAATGGCAACCTGCCTGGAAAGAAAGTCAGCAGCTGCTTAACACTACCCAATTTAACTCTGCATGTGGTTCATATTAGAAAGAAAGCAAATTCTCAGCCAACTGAAACTGGAGGGAGAAATTTAGCAAAAAAATCTAATTATCTAAATTAGAACTCTGGCCAGGATTACTAGACAAAGACTGTCAAGGGAAGTGTGACAAACAGAACCAGTCACAGCCTTAGTTTCACATGTTGAGTGTGTCACTGCCTCTTATCTCAACTAAATCCTTTCTACTTTTATTTTCTTTAAACCTTGTAAACTTTTCCAGTTTTACCAAGACTGAGGTAATTGAAAGCTTCCCTGGCTAATTGCTTTCTCAAACATGGCAGGCATCATCCTGGCATTACCATAATATCCTGTGAAGCAGAAAAAGTACAGAAGACTGATTTTCTGGGGAAAAAAATGTCTTCTAGCTGTGTCTAGAAGATATTGCCTTTTCTATAAGTCATTATACACGGGTGAGGGATTAATTGCTCCAGGTTATCTTTTGTTTATTTTTATGCTCCTGTTCTGCTGGTTACTTTTTCTCAAAAGACAAATATTTAAAAATCAAATTCTTACTTTTAGTTTTAAAGTTGATGGGAATGAAACTAAAAATTCTTCTAAAGAGATATTAAGAGAGCACAGGTCTAGGAAGCTTTAATTATTCCATAACTAGTGGGTGACTATGGCTATGAACCTTCATCTATTGGTACATTGTTTAGAATGGCCATAAAAATAATGATCTCTGTAACATACTGTGACAAAACATTCATACTAAAGCACTGCATAGAAAGAAGTTATTATCATTGAATTATAGATTTTTTTTTAATCAGCAGGAGTAATGCAATATTTTGTTAAAAGCAACTCATATGAAATTCTGTATTTCACCTGTAAGAATTAAACCTCAGTTTAAATAGAAAAATTATATTTGTTTCCTCCATGGCCTATGTTAAGAAAGGTAAACTGGTGAGTACAATGATTGTACACTAATTTTTTACATTAGCAATTTGACTGCATCTGTTCACCAAATACTGTTTTACTCTTCTGTTACAGAAAACTCAATACAGATACTGAGGACATGATATCTATTTCTTGCTCTATCTATCTGATATAGAAAGCAATTTCACCATCATGTATTGACCTTTCTAGACAGATGCCTCTTGAGTGATATCTTGATTGATGCTCATGAGGCCTATTCCATCTCAGAAAATTCATATAGTCTTCTCAGTGTGTTTTTGTGTAATTAAGACAGTTTGGTCACTGATTCGGTATTTTTAAACATAAGTGTGGTTTAGGACTGCTTCTGCTCTGTTTTCAAACAGCAATTTACAATTAGAGCATGCTATTGTTGTATGTATGGGAAACAAAGATGCTTAATGCAACAGAAGGGCTACAAAACAAGTACTACAGTGCTTGGCAGGGAGAGTAGTAGCTGAAAATTAGGACCAAAGCTGAGCTTCTGAAAGGTTATCACACAAATAAATGAGTATGTAAAGCAGATTTGAGAACAGGCTTGCTGGATTCTTCCTCTGTCCAAGCTTGATGTGTGCTCTTATGCAGAGTGCTCCCCTCTCCTGATTCTGACTGCATCTGTCTACTCGTAATTACCTGCCCAACTTTATCTTCTGTTCTCTTGAGGGACCTCTTCTGTTTGTTCAAGGGACTTCAGTATTAACTAATACTTGTCCTGGTGTTGCACCATTTTTCAACCAGACCTGTTTACACTTTCAATAAAAATTAATATAAAACAGTTAGGTCAAAGATTTCAGACCTTCAAAAAACCCAAACAAAACACAACACAAATTATACTGATCTAACCACTCACATACTGTCTAAGTATCCCTCATCCTGCTTTACAAAGTTGTTTAATTTCCTTTTCCATTTAGCAAGAGCATTCCCTCATGAAAATACATTTACCTCCACCCGAGTGGCAAGCTTTTATTTAGCTGATCTTGGTATGATCAGAAATTCAGTTCAAACTTTCAGTGAGAGATGAACTGAGCAGAACACTTTTGATCTGCACTGACCAGTGTGAAATCTGACTTGGTGACATAATCATAAAATTATTCCTCTGTCATTGTGATGAGGCAAACTTTATGCAGAAGCCAACTTTCAGTCTTTGGTGACCTATAATGGACATGATCCAGCAATCAGGCAGGGAAAATTTTATCCAATTAAAAGTCCCTGAGTCATCCAGTCTCTTTAAAATTAAGAATCTAAATAATAGATTGCATGAAGATAGATAACATTCTCAGCATCCACTTTGTTTCAGTCTTCAACACAAAGGGAGAAGAGAAAGAAGATGGGAGTCAGCTAAGTGAGATAAATGGGAATGAGGTTCTGGGAATATGAGAAAATAGACTTAATAAGCAGCAAGTAAAAGAATACTTCAATAATTTAAAGTGTCTATAAATCAGGGAGTACCCAGTGACATTTAACCAACAGTTCATGAGGAAGAGCAACACGAACTGTGATGATCCATCAGCTGTATTGGAGAACGGGTAGAGTATAAGTGAGCTATGAAGGAAGAGTGAAGCAAATAGCAAGTATGTTTTAAGATTTTTTTTTTTTTTTTATAAGTGCAGGAGGCAAAAGGCTCCCCGAATAATAAGCCATTTCCTTCCCACTAAGAAATAATATATTTTGTATATGTATGAAACTTTAATTGCTACAGCAATTATAAAAACAATCTCTAAGTATCTCTTAATACAGCCTAAAAGTTTTCTTATATATACCCTTAAGCTTTTGTTGTGATTGTTGGATGTTTTACCTGGAGGAGCGACAAATATGCTCATGTAATTTTTTAGTGTCACTTCTTTGTGCACTAATTGCAACTGTTTGGTTTTAATCTGTCTCTACTTTCCTGCTAGAATTTATATATCTGCAAGATGTTACATAATTTCCTCCTTCTTACTAGGAAAATCCTTAGACTAGTTTTTATTTGGTTTATTGAATAATGAGGAGGAATGGTTCCCTTCTCTGGGGTAAATATCTATTGCTGAGTGAGTTTGCTTCTATCTGAATAAGCAACCTTTGAGGAAAGTGAAATTGCAAACTGGGGAGAGAATTTCAGAAAGACAAGGTGTTGGCTTATATACAGGTTACTGGCTGGATATATGATAGATGGTGTTTTTGCGCAGTTCAGCTGTAAAGAACTTCATATCCAGAATAAGCTGTCCTATCTACAAGAGAATGCAGTATTTCTGATGTAGTAGAGAGTGACATGTGAGTCCAAGAAATAAAATATTTGAAGCCGAGATATTTGGCCAATATTTTAAGTGGATAAGGTTTTGAATGTGGTAGCAGTTCTTTTCACAATCCTGGCATACCACAGCATAGATGAAATGAATGGACCAGTTGGAGTTGAATTGCTTCCTGGATATGGGAAAAGAGAATAGAGCCAAATCTGTGTGAGTCTGTTGTCTCTTGAAGTTTTTCCTCTTTTAACTGAAAGCAGCCCCAATGTGATGATCTTAATGACATACTACAGAAGACCACTATAGCGTAAGGTTTCTGGGAAAAGTTTGGGACCTTCATTGAAATGATTTGATGCTGTTCTACTTCCATTAGATTAAATGTTACACAGATTAAATTAAATAGTTATTGCAGTTATTTTTCTTTAAATTCAATTGGATTTCTAGAATAGTGGCTTAAGTCTGGGGGTTTATTCTAACCTAAGAAAGTGAAATAAGTTTGAGATGTTAACTAACTATATATATATATACACTAATTTTTATAATGAGACAAAAAGTATTGTTCTGGGAATTAGATGAAAATCTGCATTGCCATTTTAGAGATTTCTCAAAGAAGCGTTAAATGTGAAAAATTTCACAAGATTAGAGCTATATGTCTCTGGGCCCTACTAATTTTCATCATGATACTTATCATGTACATCAACTATATTGCTATTCTGAATTATGTAGTTATAGCAGGACTGTAACAGAAAGAAAGGTGAATGTACCTCAATTCCGAGTGATCTGGTATGCTTTAGTTCAAATGGCTTTTAAACAGCTAAGTCTGTTTTTATATATGTATATCTTTGAACCTGAAAAGAATTTCTTTCAGAGCATAAACAGTCTGTGAAGACATAGAAGACAAAATGGACTTAGACTGGAGTCAGACAAAGAAACAGAATGAAACATACTGGAAGTAGTCTTGTGCTCTGCTGAATTGGGAGATAATGGTGTTCATATGCAAAATTAAGGTGGGTTCCAGTACTTCCAATACTGAATTTGACCTTGGTATGCAGTCTGAGGTGCTGAACTATGTGTAGAGGGTTGTCTGTATTAAGCAGTTGTCCAGTGTTTAGGTCAATGATCTCTTAACCTCTGACTGTGTCCAATAAACTTGTAGTTTCATGATGGCAATGAGTAACATGTAGGAATAGACTTCTCGGTGTCACTTTTATGAAAACCTTTTAAAGGTTATTTTTTTTTCACAGTAAAATATCCTGTTTCAGATAAATGTATCAATTTCTAATGCATAAATCTTAGCTGCATTCCACTAATGAAACAAAGTCTCAGTCAATTTCTTTCTTTTCTTGAAGTCCATTACAACTCATTTAAATCTTTCAGCAAATGATTCATAATTACTTCAGTTTCAGGAGTATATTCATTCTTTACCTTGCTCAGAATTATTACTATGAAACCTTTGGATTTTTTGTTATATTAAGGATAAATTAATTTTTTGTTCCATTGATCAAGTGCATTAAATTTTAAATCATTTATTGCAGTTGCTTTTACAAATTAAGGCACAGTTTCCATGATTCAATTTCTTAGACAAGGCAAATGATTATAGTATTAATTCATTCTATGTGTAGTGTTTGCCCTAATACATTTCTCCTATTTTGTCTTTTGATTACAAGTGACAAATTAGAGAGGGATAAATTTTTATTTCTTTCTTTACTCATATTTGCTATAGGAAAAAAGAACCTTTAAAGTTTTTGTATTTGTGATTCCCTGCCAATTTAACAGGGCAGTGAGCTGTATAACAAGGTTAAAATTCCTCTTTAAGCAGTCAATATGTAATAATGAGCACTGAAATACAAATTGAAATGTGAAGACCTGTAAACCTCTACCTGGGACGTGATTCCTTTTTTTTTTTTTACTTAAGAAAAACAAAGAAAAGAAAGGGGGAGGGGGAGGGGGAGGAGGAGCCATTTATATATATTATTAGAATCCCAAATTCTACTCTTCCTCTACTTTAACATGGACTTTTCAATACAGCCTCTGCCTGGATCTTCTGCCTGCCTGAGCAATAACAGCTTAAGGTATTCACAAAAGTGGCTTTGATGTGTTTTGTGCATTTCTCAGTCTTTGACGGCTCCTCTTAATGATTCCATGACCTGGGTAGTATTTCCTCCAACACTGAAACATAAGGACCGAATAGAGCATATTTGTATACTTGAATTAATCCTTACTTGAAGCTTCTATCAAGACAGGAAAACGTGGAGAAATGTTTTCCATGCTGAAAGACGTGACGTGGAACTGACGGCAAAATTATCTTGCTCAAGTGTGGGCTGCAGCTCTCCAGGTGATCTTAATCTCATCTCAAAGACAGCAGCCTGATTGGGCAGGATTGAATCTTGCCAGTGTCACATTTAAGTTTGTCAGATTCCCCTCTGCTCCTCACTTCATCTCTTGCCAAAGGAACATTTTCTATCCAGGAAGAATATGATTAGAAAGCAAACTTACAGCTGTATTTGCAATACTTGTCTTGGTACAAACATTCTCTGCTTAACATCAAACAAGCTTTTTAGGATCTTTTTTACCTAAATTGATTTTAAAATCCACAGGTCTGAGGATTAAAAAAAAAAAATCATTGCATGACATTCTGCTTCTATTTCCCTATTCCTTACTTGGAGAGACTCTGCTTTAGTTCTGTTTTCTTGCTTCTCTCCCTTGCTGTGATTCAGGCTCACTGGAATAGGAATTTCCATGCTGTGGACCTAATGACTGACTTGAGGTGTCCTATATGCACAGGACTAGAGTGCTCTCACTCTACTGAGCAACTCACCACACTTACTGTTGGCCTTGTACTTTGGCTCTCTTCTCAGAGCTGACTCCAGTCTGGGAAACTGCAGAAGGATGTGCTCTACTCAGATTCAGTATTTTCCCACAAGGCAATATGAATACATCAGGGTGGGTTCTTGGAGCTGAATTCTCAATTCAAGCCTGGCTAGGAAGGAGGCAGGTTAAATACAACCTTACAATCCCTTTTGTAATTTGGACACAAATAGCCAAATGCAGAAGGATTAGAGAGCATGATCTCTTCAGCAGTGCATATACACTGGAAAGAGCTGATGGTGGAATAATTATTTTGAGTATTCACAGAGTGTACTCACTTGCAGCCTGATCATGACCTCACTACCCAATGGAATCAGGGCATTACTTCATGCAGATGAAGACTGATTATTTGAATCTTCAGAGTCAGCTTGGCTTTGGCTTTGAATCCCCTCTGACAAGCATCCTTCAGCAAATCTAGTATATTTCTGTTCTCCCAAATCTTTAATTTTTAAGAATCATTCTTCCAGGTGGATATACTTTACCCATCATGTTAATTATTTATTGCTCTTTAAGAACCAAGAGTGTGCTTGAAGCTGGTCTCTCTAAGAGAACTGCAAAGGGAAGAACTTGAACAGTTCTCTGCAGCTCAGTGTGAGACCAGCTTAGTGAATATTTGATTTGCAGAGGGAAATAGAAGTGCTCTCTTGGATGTTTTAATTAGGGTTAGTACAGGTAACCATATCTGCATTTAAGGTTGCCCAGCAAATAAAGCTACATTTATAGAAACTTTTAATTCTTTTAAGAGTAATGGTAGATGCAGTGATTCTTTATGAATTTGGGAGAAACGAGCTTCCAGGAGGGATAGCAACTCACGCTTTTTC
>NW_020956356.1:53976-58097 GCF_003031625.1 Empidonax traillii | reverse complement strand
GAAGTGCTCTCTTGGATGTTTTAATTAGGGTTAGTACAGGTAACCATATCTGCATTTAAGGTTGCCCAGCAAATAAAGCTACATTTATAGAAACTTTTAATTCTTTTAAGAGTAATGGTAGATGCAGTGATTCTTTATGAATTTGGGAGAAACGAGCTTCCAGGAGGGATAGCAACTCACGCTTTTTCACGCATTTCAGATACTGTTGGTCAGATTGCAACACGTTGACAACGAGCTAGATACTCACAAGACCTTGCATTGCCTAGCAACAGTAGTTATTTCTCAGCAAACAAAGTGGTAGGGCTAAAAGAATAGATGTTTCTATGTCAGTTGTGGCTTTGGTTCCCAGATCAGTAAGTGCAATAGAAACTCGTAAATAAAATTTAAAAAACACACAAGGGCTTTGAGCCCCTGCAAGATTTCTTGTTCAGGTAGAATACTGAACTTATAAATTTGTATGAACAATTCAGAGATCCCAGTGTCTCAGAATGAGATGCTTGACATGGCACTTGAATGTACTAGAAATCCCTGAAATGGCATTTTGCTGTGAGATTTGGGCCATTGTAGTGATAAGAAGTCCAGTGCACTCTGGAAAACTGTTATATATGTTTAGTATATAGTATCTAATCATCTGAATTCTTGAGACTGAAAGGGACTTCTGGAGGTCATCTGGTCCAACCCTCCTGCTCAAGCAGGGCCATCTAGACATGATTGCCCAGGACTATGTCCAGATATTTTTGAGTATCTCTCAAGAGGAAGACTTCACAATATCTCTGGGCAACCTGTGCCAATGCTTAGAAACCCTCACAGTAAAAAATCGTTACCTGATGTTCAGATGGGACCTCCTATGTTTCAGGTTATGCTCATTGCCTCTGGTCCTGTCAGTGGACACCACTGAAAAGAGCCTGGCTCCATCCTCTTTGCAGTTTCCCTTTGGGTATTTGTACACATGGATGAGATTCCCTCTGAGCCTTCTTTTCTCCAGGTTGAACTGTGCCAAATCTCTCAGCCTTTCCTTGCAGGACATATGTTCCAGTCCCTTTCTCAGCTTTGTGGCTGTTTGCTGGATCCTCTCTAAAATCAAAGAAAATCTTGAGTTAGAAGGGATTATCAAGTCTAACTCACAAGAGCTCCATTTCTCTCTTGTACTGAGAACCCCAGAACTGGACACAGTACTCCAGGTAGGGCATTCCCAGTGCTCAGTAGATGGAAAGGATCACCCCTCTAAGCCCAGTGGCAACACTCCTAATGAAGCCCAGGTTACTGTTACCCTTCTCAGCCAAAGAGGCACATCACTGGTTTCTGTTCAACTTGGTGTCCACCAGGAACCTTGGGTCATTTTCTCCCAAGTTCCTTTGCAGCTGAGGGGACTCCAGTACGTGCTGATGCTAGGGTTGTTCCTCCCACCGTGCAGGACTTGACACCTTTCCTTGCTGAATTTCACAAGGTACCCGTCCCATTTCCCCAGCCTGTCAAGGTAAGTCATTCCTTCCAGTTTTGTATCATCTATACACATTCTGAGGGTATGGTCTGCCTTTTTATACAGATCATTAAGGAAGATGTCCAACAGGATCAGACCCAGTATTGATCCCTGGGGTACACTGCTAGTTAATGGTCTCCAACTAGAATTCATGCCACTGATCACCAAGCTCTGAGCCCAGCCATTCAGCCAGTTTTTAGTCCATCTCACTTAGTATGGGCTCATCCAGCCCATACTTCATCAGCTTCTGTTGTGATGATGTAATGGGAGACAGTGTCAAAAGTCTCACTGAGACTGAGGTGGACAGTATGCACTGCTCTCCCTTTTTCTAGTAAGCCAGTCAATGCAGAAGGTCATTGGGTTAGTCAAACATGAATGACCATTAGTGCCTAGACTGCTGTGCTTCCAGCAGGCAAAATTATCAGCAGCACGTATGAGAATAGACTTAGGGAACTGTGGCAATAGGCTAAGACAAGATGTGACCTAGACCCTCTTGCCTCTTAATAAAGTTAAGTGAAATGAATGCCATTTCCCACCTATTAGAAGTCTCTCTTCTTTCTTTTTTTCTTGATATTTATACCGCTTAGATCAAGATAGCCTTTTCTTGAAAAAAAATTTGAATGGAGAAAATACTTTTCTTTGTTTCTTAATCATCCACTTATGTTGTAGGGTACCACAACTAACATTTTTGACTAGTTTATAACAGAGGGTTTAAACATCTGTTTTATTAAACTATTGTAGCTTTTGGGCCATGGGAGCTTTAAGAGTAGGGTAGTTCAGCCCTTCTTATTGGGGATATTCTGCTTTGGGTAAACAGTCAGCTAATTACTGGTCTGAAGAGATAATACTGCTGCAGTTGGTGATAAGGACAGTTGAGATACTTGGATACTCATATCAGTTCAAATGAATATTTAAGGATTTTATGCAAAGTAGACAAGAAAAGAGAGAGAAGTCCCTTAAATATTCATCAGGAGAAGGATTAGGGCTTGGATCTTTCGGGTGAATGTCCTAACAGCCAAGCAGCAGAATTCTCCTTTTGCTTTCTCTATTGCTCCCTGAGTAGCCAAGTGTTTCTTACAAAACAGAACAACGTCAGAGGCAGAGAGTGAGAGAGCCTTTGTTCAGTGCGCCAACACAGACCTAAGCTCAGATTTCTGTCACAGAAAAAGAAATCAGTACGTTGGCCTCCTACATGACAGGTGAAGGCTCAGATCATTAGATTCTGGATATGAAAGGAGGTCTCTCTTTCTCAGGTACTTTGTGTGGGATTATATGTAATTTGACAGTACTCTACAGTCAAATTGTGTCAGAAGTCTAGAAATGTCTAGGTTGTACATCCCATAGGGCTGGGGAATTACTAAGTCCTAGGTTCTATTCAGCTGCTGAAGCACTGATAATACTGGGAATTTAAAAGGGAAAGAAACAGTAGCTTGTCAGAAGGCATAGTTCGTAAATGATGGCTTTTAGCAGCCAAAATGGGTTTTGGGGCTTCATGCTCTTCTTGGAAATTTGTCCCTAACATGTCAGATCTCTTTAATGGAAGGTATTCTTAAGTAGAGCGTCATAACACTTTCATCTTTTGAGGAAAAAAAAAAAAAAAGAAATTAAATAAAAAGGCTTTTTTTTTTTTTTTTTTTTTTTTCCTGTTAGTGACATGTTTATCATATTTATAGGACAACTTTTGTGTCATGATTGCTCATTAAAATCAGGGTCTAGGACACAGAGCTCTAACTGCCTTTGTAAAGTTTGGTTTTTTTTTTCAGGTTTGTAACTAATCATTATAATTTCTGAAGCAGAGTGATAAGCAGTAACTATCTGGATATGGACATTATTAAAAGAGTGGTGACACTGAGTAGAAAATGAAATGTCAAATTAACCTAACTCTTTTTTTATTTAATTGATAAGAGCTTCTTACAGTCACATTAGTCAAGATATCATTGATTATAAGAATCTCTATTAAAATTTGTTAAAAGCTCACACTTAGCAGACAATCTTGTTGAAGGTTACTGGCATGAAAGCACAAATCCTTCTCACTATCAGCAAGCAAATTTCCAAAAAGATCTTACAAAACACAAAAAAGAAAAAGCAAAGAAGGAAAAAACAAAGGGAAACAACACCATATTAAATGTTATACTGTGTATAACTATTATTTGGCAGAGGGGTGAAAATCAGCAGATCATTCATATAGCAAACTCCTACATCTGATAATTACAATTTCTTTCCATACATTTTGGGGACACTTATTTTGATTTATGTTTTATCTAGTTAAAGTGCAAACTGTGTCTCATATGTGTCTGTGAAGTATGCAGCAGAATTTGGCTATTATGCAAGTTGACTTCTTATAACCTTCTATGAAGACATGGCATGATGGGCTGATGAAGGCAGAGCAGTGGATGTTGTCTACCTCGACTTCAGCAAGGTCTTGATGTTGTCCCTCATAACATCCTCGTAGGTAAGCTTGGGAAATACGGATTAGATGAATGGACACTGAAGTGGATCAGAACTGGCTGAATGTCAGAGCTCAGAGGCCATAGTCAGCAGAGTAGAATCTAATTGGAGGTCTGTATTTAATGGTGTTCCCCAAGGATCAATATTAGTCCAGTCTTAGTCAATTTGTATATCAGTGACCTGGGCAAAGGGA
>NW_020956356.1:50761-53955 GCF_003031625.1 Empidonax traillii | reverse complement strand
GAAGTGCTCTCTTGGATGTTTTAATTAGGGTTAGTACAGGTAACCATATCTGCATTTAAGGTTGCCCAGCAAATAAAGCTACATTTATAGAAACTTTTAATTCTTTTAAGAGTAATGGTAGATGCAGTGATTCTTTATGAATTTGGGAGAAACGAGCTTCCAGGAGGGATAGCAACTCACGCTTTTTCATGCATTTCAGATACTGTTGGTCAGATTGCAACACGTTGACAACGAGCTAGATACTCACAAGACCTTGTATTGCCTAGCAACAGTAGTTATTTCTCAGCAAACAAAGTGGTAGGGCTAAAAGAATAGATGTTTCTATGTCAGTTGTGGCTTTGGTTCCCAGATCAGTAAGTGCAATAGAAACTCGTAAATAAAATTTAAAAAACACACAAGGGCTTTGAGCCCCTGCAAGATTTCTTGTTCAGGTAGAATACTAAACTTATAAATTTGTATGAACAATTCAGAGATCCCAGTGTCTCAGAATGAGATGCTTGACATGGCACTTGAATGTACTAGAAATCCCTGAAATGGCATTTTGCTGTGAGATTTGGGCCATTGTAGTGATAAGAAGTCCAGTGCACTCTGGAAAACTGTTATATATGTTTAGTATATAGTATCTAATCATCTGAATTCTTGAGACTGAAAGGGACTTCTGGAGGTCATCTGGTCCAACCCTCCTGCTCAAGCAGGGCCATCTAGACATGATTGCCCAGGACTATGTCCAGATATTTTTTGAGTATCTCTCAAGAGGAAGACTTCACAATATCTCTGGGCAACCTGTGCCAATGCTTAGAAACCCTCACAGTAAAAAAATCGTTACCTGATGTTCAGATGGGACCTCCTATGTTTCAGGTTATGCTCATTGCCTCTGGTCCTGTCAGCGGACACCACTGAGAAGAGCCTGGCTCCATCCTCTGCAGTTTCCCTTTGGGTATTTGTACACATGGATGAGATTCCCTCTGAGCCTTCTTTTCTCCAGGTTGAACTGTGCCAACTCTCTCAGCCTTTCCTTGCAGGACATATGTTCCAGTCCCTTTCTCAGCTTTGTGGCTGTTTGCTGGATCCTCTCTAAAATCAAAGAAAATCTTGAGTTAGAAGGGATTATCAAGTCTAACTCACAAGAGCTCCATTTCTCTCTTGTACTGAGAACCCCAGAACTGGACACAGTAGGGCATTCCCAGTGCTCAGTAGATGGAAAGGATCACCCCTCTAAGCCCAGTGGCAACACTCCTAATGAAGCCCAGGTTACTGTTACCCTTCTCAGCCAAAGAGGCACATAAATGGTTTCTGTTCAACTTGGTGTCCACCAGGAACCTTGGGTCATTTTCTCCCAAGTTCCTTTGCAGCTGAGGGGACTCCAGTATGTGCTGATGCTAGGGTTGTTCCTCCCACCATGCAGGACTTGACACCTTTCCTTGCTGAATTTCACAAGGTACCTGTCCCATTTCCCCAGCCTGTCAAGGTAAGTCCTTCCTTCCAGTTTTGTATCATCCATACACATTCTGAGGGTATGGTCTGCCTTTTTATACAGATCATTAAGGAAGATGTCCAACAGGATCAGACCCAGTATTGATCCCTGGGGTACGCTGCTAGTTAATGGTCTCCAACTAGAATTCATGCCACTGATCACCAAGCTCTGAGCCCAGCCATTCAGCCAGTTTTTAGTCCATCTCACTTAGTATGGGCTCATCCAGCCCATACTTTATCAGCTTCTGTTGTGATGATGTAATGGGAGACAGTGTCAAAAGTCTCACTGAGACTGAGGTGGACAGTATGCACTGCTCTCCCTTTTTCTAGTAAGCCAGTCAATGCAGAAGGTCACTGGGTTAGTCAAACATGAATGACCATTAGTGCCTAGACTGCTGTGCTTCCAGCAGGCAAAATTATCAGCAGCATGTATGAGAATAGACTTAGGGAACTGTGGCAATAGGCTAAGACAAGATGTGACCTAGACCCTCTTGCCTCTTAATAAAGTTAAGTGAAATGAATGCCATTTCCCACCTATTAGAAGTCTCTCTTCTTTCTTTTTTTCTTGATATTTATACCGCTTAGATCAAGACAGCCTTTTCTTGAAAAAAAATTTGAATGGAGAAAATACTTTTCTTTGTTTCTTAATCATCCACTTATGTTGTAGGGTACCACAACTAACATTTTTGACTAGTTTATAACAGAGGGTTTAAACATCTGTTTTATTAAACTATTGTAGCTTTTGGGCCATGGGAGCTTTAAGAGTAGGGTAGTTCAGCCCTTCTTATTGGGGATATTCTGCTTTGGGTAAACAGTCAGCTAATTACTGGTCTGAAGAGATAATACTGCTGAGTTGGTGATAAGGACAGTTGAGATACTTGGATACTCATATCAGTTCAAATGAATATTTAAGGATTTTATGCAAAGTAGACAAGAAAAGAGAGAGAAGTCGCTTAAATATTCATCAGGAGAAGGATTAGGGCTTGGATCTTTCGGGTGAATGTCCTAACAGCCAAGCAGCAGAATTCTCCTTTTGCTTTCTCTATTGCTCCCTGAGTAGCCAAGTGTTTCTTACAAAACAGAACAACGTCAGAGGCAGAGAGTGAGAGAGCCTTTGTTCAGTGCGCCAACACAGACCTAAGCTCAGATTTCTGTCACAGAAAAAGAAATTAGTACGTTGGCCTCCTACATGACAAGTGAAGGCTCAGATCATTAGATTCTGGATATGAAAGGAGGTCTCTCTTTCTCAGGTACTTTGTGTGGGATTATATGTAATTTGACAGTACTCTACAGTCAAATTGTGTCAGAAGTCTAGAAATGTCTAGGTTGTGCATCCCATAGGGCTGGGGAATTACTAAGTCCTAGGTTCTATTCAGCTGCTGAAGCACTGATAATACTGGGAATTTAAAAGGGAAAGAAACAGTAGCTTGTCAGAAGGCATAGTTCCTAAATGATGGCTTTTAGCAGCCAAAATGGGTTTTGGGGCTTCATGCTCTTCTTGGAAATTTGTCCCTAACATGTCAGATCTCTTTTGTGACGGTTTGGACTTGGCTCCCTGCCAAATGCCCGAAAGCTAGGACAGCAGCCCCCTTCCCCCCTTCTTTCTTCCCTTAGGTTAAAGGAGAAAGAAACTATAAAAATTAAAGAACCCACAATCAAGCTGCTTATATAAAAATATATCTATATTTACGCAAATTACAGTTATATACAGTTAAGAGGCT
>NW_020956356.1:29859-48034 GCF_003031625.1 Empidonax traillii | reverse complement strand
GAAATACGGATTAGATGAATGGACACTGAAGTGGATCAGAACTGGCTGAATGTCAGAGCTCAGAGGCCATAGTCAGCAGAGTAGAATCTAATTGGAGGTCTGTATTTAATGGTGTTCCCCAAGGATCAATATTAGTCCAGTCTTAGTCAATTTGTATATCAGTGACCTGGGCAAAGGGATAGAATGTACCCTCAGCAAGTTTACTGGTGATATGAAACAGGGGGAAGTGGCTGATACACCTGAAGTCTGTGCTGCCATTCAGTAGGACCTTGGTAGTCTGGTAAGTTGGGTGGAGAAAAACCTAATGAGGTTCAATAAGGGCAAGTGTGGGGTCCTGCACCTGGGGAGGAATAACCCCAAGTATGAGTTCAGGCTGGGGGCCAACCTACTAGAGAGAAGCTCTGCTGAGGAGGATCTGTGAGTTTTGGTGGAAGACAGGCTGAACATGAGCCAGCAGTGTGTCCTTGAGGCCAGGAGGGCCAAAGGTATCCTGGGGTGCATTGGGAAGAGTTTGGCCAGCAGATCAAGGGTGGTGATCCTATCCCTTTACTTAGCCTTAGTGAGGCCATATCTGGAGTGCTGTGTCCAGTTCTGGGCTTGTCAGTATAGTAAAGACAATGAAATACTGGAAAGGGTCCAGCACAAAGATGATGAGGGGTCTGGAGCATTGCTCTTATAAGAGACTGCAGAAGCTGGGCCTGTTTAGTCTAAAGAAGAGATGACTGAGAGAGGATCTCATCAATACACATAAATATTTCAAAGGTGAGTGCAAAGAAGATGACAGACTCTTTTCAGTGGTGCCCAGCAATAGGACATGAGGAAGAACTTTAAATGGAGGGTGGCAGAGAATTGAAACAGGCTGCCTAGGACGGACATGGAGTCTCTCTCGCTGGAGACATTCAACAGTCACCTGGACAAGTTCCTATGCCACCTGCTTTAGGCAACCTTACCTTGGCAAGGGAGTTGGACTTGATCTCTAGAGGTTACTTCCAATCCTAACAATTCTGTGATTCTGTGACTTGAGTTATAGGGTGCATAGGTAATGTTGTTCATCAAAGGCAAAATATTGAAACCTGTCCTTGACTTTTAGGTAGTCTGGTTAGACCAAACTTCTCATGTTATTGAAAGTTTCACATGGGTAAAGGTGAAATGAAGATTTGATATATAAAACTGTTATTTTTCTGTGCTCTGGATCTACATTCATTTCCTACTTACACTGTTGTGCCCAGGAAGATATGATGAAAGCAGTGATAAAGTTAAGTGTTCCTTATATTACTATAGTAAATCCCACATGTACCTATGTTTATGTATGAGAGAAAAGAAAAAACTCTGTCAAGTGATAGTGCTACTTTTATGCATCTGTTCTATTTCGGTTGTTAGAAAAATGGTATTGTACACAGCAATTTATGAAAACAGTGTTTTGAAGACGAAAAAAATTGTGGAAAATTTCTTTTAACTTTTTCATAGATATCAACCATCTCTTCATGCTCAAGAGAAGATAGTTTCTCCTTATATAATTTATTTTTTAAACACAGCATAGTCTATATGAATGATAAAAGTATCTGGATTATTAAAAAAAAACCTCAGCAAAGTCTGTGTACGGGTGCATCTTGTGCAACTTAAAAATGTGGCTGTAATGAGTCAAAATGATAAAAGAAAGGCACAGGAAAACTACATTTCTGTATATATATGTTACAGTGCTTTTACATTCGCTTTGGATGACATGGTCCCTTGGCACAGCTATTTTTGCACGTTGCTTAAGATCAAAGTTCTATTTTTGCTCCAAGTCTCCTTATTGCTCCTGTTTACTGTGTCTTGGTAATTATTGTAGGGTGGTCTTGGACCCTTGGACTCTTCTCTGTCCCTCCTCACCCATCCTTTTTGTCAGTGCAGGGGTTGTTTTTACAGCAAGGAAAATGTAGCCAGGGCATCCTTGTTTCTTGAAATCTTGATCTGAACTGGAAACTCTGAATACAGAAGAGTGTGTTACTGCACTCTACCTACTGATCTGAGAGCCCAGAGGACTTTAGGGCCTGTTGATCACTATGCGGTGCTGGTTGCACCCAGCATCTGGTCGAAATCTAGTTTAAGCAGTAAAATACCAAAGAGATTTTCCACAGCCTCTGAATTACTGCTGTTATGTTTTGCCTGTTTTTAATATCATGTTACTAATCCATTGGTTACACTGTCAAAAAGAAAAATCCCCAAAGTTTTAGCTATAGCACTTTGTTTACATAAAGTATGAGGAAATGGAATTGACAAATCTTTGCTTGAACATCTTGCTATTCAACATATTTCTTCACTCTTGTCAAAATATCAGCAAAATAATTTTGGCTATTCTGTTGAAAATAATAATAAAAAACCCATTTAACTGTTAAAGTATAAACAAACCAAACACATTACAGACTCTCTTGTTAAGGTTCTAAAATCATTTGGGCTTGAAATTAAGATTGGCAAGACATGACTGCATTTATTAAAGAGAAAATGAAGTATTAATTGTTCTATTTTTCAGCATCCAGTCTGCAATTTGAATATCTAGTCAGTTTCTTCTATAACCTCCAACTGATATAAGACTTTATTGCCTTGGAATTGTTCATGTGGAGTTCCAAACATGCCCTAGTTATTATGTATTTAATTTTTTTAACTGGCATTGAATATTCCAGCTTGCTTTTCAGCTTTGCTACTCCTGTCATTGCCAGAGAAATAATATCAATAATCTGAAACTTTTAGTATTTCACTTCCTTTGAAGTAGTGAATAACTGATATTTTGAGAGAAGCTGTTATTCAGGGACTTTGTAAAATGAAGTGTGATAAGACACAAATAAGGCTTTGATTTGACTGGCCTACTTCCGAGATCAAGGGCCTGATTCTGCTCTTTGTGTGAGCAGTAGAAGAGCTAAAATTGATGGTATTCCAGTGGTAGAAACTTACAGTGTTCCTTCTGATATACCACCTTCTGCCTAACTTAAAGCAATATTTACTACTTGTGAAATTATGAATTTAACTCTAAAAGTCTGTTGAGGTCCTTGTAACTGCACCTTCGTTCCATATGCCTGCTGTCTAACCAGATGTCTCACACTTTTTCAGTCTGAAAGGAAATAAATTAAAAGCAATAAAATCAACACTGATCTATTTTGTGCCTACTCACTGGCTTTCCCAATAAAAGTCACTAGGCAAAAAGGCAAAATGTAGGTTTTCCTACTGAATAGATTCAGGTATCTGCACCACTGAGTACTTAAATATAAACCTACTCTCTGTAGTGATTCATTAATTAATGATCTGACCAAGTAGACACAAGGGGGAAGAAAACAGTGGTAGAATTCTTGGAAATGGAATTAATATTCAAATACTACAGACAGTTTTCGAGATGGCAGCCAAGTGACTGAAATGAATAATGAAGTGTGCCTTAAAATTACATAGAAACTGATGAACCTGTGGATGAGTGAATCAAGAGAGTTTCATTTCATGGAAATGAAAGAATGCCTATATGGGAGGAAAGGGGAAGGGAATATTCATCTTTATGTATTTGTTACCTGTTATTACCCTTTTTCTCTGTTTTCATAGCCTTACATATACACTAAGACACAATTGGATGACAATCTAGTGAAAATATGTTTTGAGACATACTTTGCTCAACATGTGTGGGAATCCAAGCCTGAGAAATTACAGTCTGGAGCATTAATGGGAAGAAGGAATGTTCTTGCTGTTAAAGCACCAGAAAAGGGGTCTTGAGAGATCTGGTTTCGCCTCTGAAAGCTGCTGAGTGCTTTATGTGATGTTGAGCAAGTCACTCAAGCATGGGCTCTTTCATCAGCATCTCTAATTGTTTGGGTGGTTTTGAAAATGAATTTCCATAAACTGTCAGCAGTACTTTTGTGTTTGTCATAGTTTCCACTTATGTTTTTTAATTTCAGCTCTGTCATGACAGAGCTCTACATTGCATTGTAGAGCACCTAGTGAACAAAAGTCCTTCATGTGCGTTTCAAGGCACAGTGTGATGATGAATGTGTATTTCCACATCCTGGAAGACCCAGTTCTTAAACAATTATAACCTGCACTTGAATTGTACCCTGGCTTCTTACATTAGAGAAACAATTCCTATACATACAGTACTAATTTATACTTAATGATTCTTAGTACACTCTTTCTTGAGTGAGTGTTGAGGATTGTGTTGGGGCTTGGGCCTTACACATCAGTACTCTGGTCAGTCAGGAGAACAAAGTATGTTTTATGGAATGGATTTGTGAAACTGTAAAATTTACCAGTCTTTTGCTGAGCTAGCTCAATGTTTTATATGCATCTCATGGTGAAATTTATACCTGAAACCCATAAGAAACACTTCTGAGACTTGAATTTATAACTTTATGTAATATGAATTTAGATGTTGCTTTCTCCAAGAATACGAGTGTTCTATAAGTGATAGAAACAACATTCTCGAGACTATTGTATTGCTACTGTACTGTATTGTCAGAAGCAAAGCTTGGAGACCTTTAGAAGTGAAGGAGTTGATCTCTAAGGCAAACAGAAATATTTCATTCTTTGGGCTTGTGTAAAGATAGAGGGAGAATTCTGAAAAAGAGTGGAAAATAAAATATGTTATAAAAACCAAAGCCTCTGATTACTGGCTGCCTAGTGGGATTGAAAGCTTGAGTTAGGACCTTCCCCCATATAGGATGGATGGAGAGAGGCATCAAAAATTAGAATTACTATAAACACTCTTATGGCTCTAGACATTTTGAGCACACTTCAATTGCATGCAGCAAGGGGCTGCTGCAGGAGAGCTTATCTGGTCTACAGTAGTCAGGAGAAGGTTCTTCTTTTATGTATCTGTTAAAGTGCAGGTCTGTGTGCTTGTGTGAGAGTGCATCCTATATCTTTTTGAAACATGTCATGAGGAAGACTCAAACTCCTCTCCCAAGCAATTGTAAATTCGAAATTAAGAGGCTCCAATTGAGAGGGAAAAAAGTATGGAAAAAGGAAAAATAACAGCCCTTTATTAAAAGATATATGTGTATTGGCAGAAACAATGAAAGAAAACAAGTAAAACAACCAAATAATGCTCCTATATCCACAAATAATTCTCTTCAAAACAAGCCAATAAACAAACAAAGAAAAAGGTAAACGGTTCAGTTTTCTCCCTTTAGTGCAATTCTAATCACAGTCAGCAGGGGGTGATGTTGGATCACTGGTTGTTGCAACACGGGGAGACACCCTCCTGGGTTTATTGGAGAAAACAAAATGCATTTCCCTCCTCCTCACACTGGGAAAGGGGAAGAGAGAAGAGGGAGATTAAAAACCACCACCACCAAAAAAAGTCTTTCCCAACATGAACTCACTCTGTCCTGCTGGCCGAATCGTGCGGTATAGCTTTTTCCCTCCCGAAACAGTTCCTCTGCGATGAAAATCCAAGCAGAATCCACAACTGACAGCCAGATGGAGAACAAAACTCACTCCAAGCTGCTATTCCTACCTTGCTTCAGCTCCAACAGCCAGCCAAAAATCCTCCTCCCTGTTTCCCAGGAGACGAGAGGAAAAGAAAGTAAAAAGGAACTCCTCACTCTTCCCCAAAATCAAGATTCTGAGGGCCATTAACTAGGAATGTTGCCTTACCAGCAACTTCTTTTGTGTTACTTAACTGCCCATTCAAACATCCCCTCCATGGAGTGGACAGGGGGAAGGGAAAAATTCCTGTGTAGTTTCTAAGAACTAACAAAACCATGACAAAACATTACAGAAGTGGGTTGGAATAATGGAAATCTAGGACTGTCTAGCACAGCCATAGGGATTAAATCTTCCTGTATTGGTTACCCTGAAATCTTCCTTGCCACAAAAAATGCTAGGAGTTTATTTATGAAAGTCAGAAGTAAGCAACAATGTTAGATATTTGTGCCATAAACACACCCTGTTTCAAAAGTAAAAGCTCTTCCTGTTCTGTTGCTCTCTGATAAGCACATTTTTGGTACTTAGGATGCATTTACACAAGAGGTATTTTTGTTTGGAGAGGTATATTGGCTTGAATCATATCATAAACATAATTGGTTTTCATCCAGACTTTCATCTTAGTTATGAATTCCAAAAAGAGATAATTTCTGTTGGTCCTTTTACCTTGGCCTTTGACAACCTCTGATGACTCACTTTTTTTGAGTATGCTTTCAGAAAATTGTTGTCCACTTCGAAAGACAGATCTCTTTCTTTCCCCAGGAAGTCATTCACAAATTGTGATGTCTTGATGTTTATTGGCTTATACACAGATATGTATGCTTATGCAAGTACTCGCAAATGTTGACACAAAGCTTTTACCTGAGATCTGATATGCTGTGTGTCACAGTACACTGTACAGAAATGGCCAATAGAACACTTAACGCAAATTATTTTAAGTAGTAGGTCAATAAAAATAAGTGTGCAATAAATCAGGAAGTTGCAGTGATATATACATATATATGTATATATGTTAGGAAGGTATTCTTTACTATGAGGGTGGTGAGGAACTGAAATAGATTGCCCAGAGAAGTTGGGGATGCTCCATCCCTGGAAGTGTTCAAGGTCAGGTTGGAGGAGATTTAAAGCACCCTGGTCTAGTGGAAAGTGTCCCTACTTATGTCATGGGAATTGGAACTAGATCTTTCTCCCAATCCAAACCATTTTATTATTCTATAACTTAGAGTTGCCACTCTTTGGAGCTCTTGTTCTTAAAACTGCCTGTAAGGAAATACGTGGTTTTGTATGAAATGATTGTCACCAAAGCATGTCCTGAATTGTTTGAGGCAAAGTTTTCATGTGAACTTCACTCTGTGAACCCAGTTTCATGTGATGTGATGATTCTGGTTAAGGAGTTGCTTTGTGTGTCTGCTGCTTACTTCTGCCTGACACCAGCATTTAGCCTGTCACTTGGCAAAACCCTCCCTAGAGCCTGGCCTTCTGTAAGAAACTGCTCTTGTTAATGATAAATCGCCCTTTAGGACCAAGGTCTATAGAAGGTTTAGTTGTTGAATTTTAAGACTTTTTATAGTAAATCGGTACTATTTCTAGATGTATTGTACTGTGCATGCTGGCATTAGAAGATTTAAATTTTTTATAGGAATTAACATTGATTTTGTTCAGGCTCTAATTGTAGGAATTAGATATCTGCATTTCTGAGAGAATGATCTACAGTTTCTTTCATGCTACTTCCTGAACCTCATCCTGCTCTCTTAGTTAAATGCAATTTTTTGTGTATATGGACGACTAAGGACAATTCATAAAGACTGTGTCTATGACTTCGTTTTATGTAGTCCACATAATTCAAACAGACAGATCTGTTGTAACAATCTTAAACTTGTGTTTCTGACACCACTATCAAGTAGCAGAGGAATGTTTATATTGTCCAAAGATTAACATTATATTTCTCATGATCAAATACTCGGCATAAAGGCTGGACTATGAGAGAAAGAAGTAAATTTTTTAAATATACACTCATATAATAGAGAGGTCAAAAAAAAATTGAAAATAGAATTTCAGATTTGATTGGTTTGACTGGATTGATTTAGTATTCAGGCTTACCTAACCATTCTTGTTGAATTGTCTTTATTTTCTTGATAGATTAGGATATCATATAAATTTTCTTATGTTCTCCTCCTTTTAATCCATGGAATGAAATGTAAGAGAAATAAATTGGTCTTGCAATATCTTGCTGACCATTATTCTGAAATTTTATGAAAAAATGGAAAGCCAGTGATAATGATCTTTTCACATTCTCTTGCCTCTTCTCCCAGTAGAGTAAAATAAAAATCATGTCTTCAAAGTGAAATATTCTCATGAAAAGTTAAATTAGCTAAATTATATCTATTTTTGCTCTGCAGGGAAAAAAGTCAAGATGACTTCTCAGCAAATTATATCTCTCCAGAGCTGATTCTCTTACCAACCTTTTTACCAACAATTCATACCCTGTGCAAATTTAATAGAGAAGAGTTATGATTATTCATAATAACGGAATAATTTCAGCTGTTGACTTGTGAATGTCTGTGCAGTTACCCATCTTTGCCCTACCGTTGGTGTGTGGGTATTAGGGATTTTTGAATTTTTGAATGTGTGGTAACTTCAGAAACAGCTTGATGTGGGATGTTTTATGGTTTATCGTTTATGTTATGGTTTAGTTGACAGTGTAAGGGTTGGTCAAAGGTTGGACTCAATGATCATGGAGGTCTTTTCTAACCTGAATAATTCCATGATTCAAGAATGGCTAGGTAAGATGGATATACAGGGTAGTGTCATATGCAACAATAGTGGCTTTAATATCTGGAAACAGAGGACTTCTGACTTGCATAGTCTGCTGTGGGGTTGCTCCTGAGCAGATGCAGCTTGGAGCCCTACTTGTTCATGAGTGATAGAAATTTAAAGTTCCCCAAAAACTGTGATTGTAAAGAAATACCTTAAATCAGTTCACCAGACATTGAAAAGAGATTGTATTTACCCCTCCCCCCACCCCTGTATTTTTTGTGGGTATTTGGGAACTGTGAAGATTAAAGGGTTTCTGCACTGCTTTATACAATTCTATTTTGGTAAGATGCTCTAGGTATTATAGATACAGATCTGTTAGATGCACCACAAAAGTCTCAGGGGAACAGCAATGCAACCATTCTGCCAGACTTTTTCTACTTTATGTTCTTGCATCTCCCAAAATTTGTGATCTCTTTTTAAAAAAACAGAAATCCTCTTTGGTTTCCTAATCCAAAGTTCATTATCTAGAAGCTGACCGGAGGGCCAGACATCTGTAATGTCTTCCCTTACTCAAAATATAGGATCTCATTTCTCGTTAGCAACTTTTGTGAGTTAGGAATGTAGGTGAATCACTTGCACAGCTCTAAGACAGGGAAATAGTTGTTACTGAATCTGTACTTTTCTTGCTCTCTGGAAGTACTCTCAACTCTCACAGTATTTTCTGGCCTGCTTTAGCATAGAACCATATTTTAGAAACAAGAGCTTTTGCCTGGTTGTAAGACATTAGTGGAGAGGTAAGGAAACATCCGCCTTTTCAGGACTTAAGGGACAAATATAGTCTCTGTTACCCCACTCTTCAAGGATAGATTTTAAAGATCTAATTAAACAGCTCTGAAGCAGAAAGGAAAGAAGGAATTTCTCAAAAATCAGTAGGTTTGTGAAATTCAAGGCAATTTAACATGAGAGTGAGCAATAAGTTAGGATAATGAAAGTCATAAAATCTCATTGAACCATACCGTGACTATTTGCACCTTTTAAGAGAAACTTTATTACAAATCTTTTACATTCTGCTGCAGTCTGTAGTATTAACAAAAAATCCTTGCCTGATTCTGTTTCTAATTTGCAAAGATTAGTCTCTTGGACATGCAAAAAAAAGTGTAAACCTGGGCAATATAATTTTACATTCACAGCAGAGAGAAATATATTGAAGAAGTAAGATCTTGAATCGGAGTTTGCTTTTTTTGAAACTTTCTAATCATTTAAGAGAAAGAAAGGAAAAACATATTTATCAAAACCTACTCTTAACCAGGTTAAGAAATACAGTAATCAGTTATCAGAGTAATGTGGCATAGTCTTTTTTTTTTCCCCAAGAAAACTGTGGTGTGATCCATGATTCTTGTATAACCCCTGTTTATGTTTCACTGCCTCCAGACATTAAATATGGGCTTAATAGAGCTTGTGGTAGGAAGAATGACTAATTACTTGAGCTTCTGCCCCCTGTTCTGCTTTGGAAAGATTTAGTATCTATTGACATGAGTGCACCCACCCTTGTGTTTGTACTATTGATCATCTTTTGGCAGCCACTGGCTGATGTAAGCACTACTGTAATTGTAAAAATTATGAAATTGTGGGCGCAGAAATTATGCATCCATGAAGAACTGAACTAAATGCATATCTTTCAAAGAATCTTGGGACATAACCTTGTCCTTCATTTGGACTTGTCTACACACTAATATTTCCCAAATCAATCTTCTCTATATAACCAGGACAGATGCACTGCTGAATTCCCCCTCTCCCTTCCCTCCCTCACTGTTAGATTTCTATTCTTTGTGAATAGTTAGTTTTGTGTTTTATCATGATTCTCCCCATCTGAGATGTCAGCAAACAGAATGAAATGAACACCATTTGTGGATTTTCATAATTTTTGGAAAAAAAAGACCCTGTTTCATCTCACTCTTTTTTATGAAAAAAAAAAAAAAAAAAAGCACCCCATCTAGATGAAATCTTTCTATACATTTAAAAAAAAGACGTGTCTTCATTTCTTTGTGTTACTTTATTACTGTCAACATCATAGAACTAGCCATGCCAGGTTGTTTGTGTAGAGTTGTCCACGACTAGCAAATTGTGTGAATCAGTATGTTATAGGTATTTTTGAAAGTTCCAATAAGTTTACAAAGATGCGTTCCATTGTTTCAATGCAAAAAATGTTCAAGAGTATGCATAATTTTACTCCTATGTATGTCTCTGACATCTGATTTTTTTTTTTTTTTTGTCAGAAAAAATGGCTATTTGAAAAGATGAAAACTTAATTTCACGTAAGACATATCTGTTTTGGATGAAAATATGTGCTCTCTCTTACAGTATGTAAGGATTGTCTGACACTGTTTTCAGTAAGGGATTGCTACAATTCCCCAAATAGTTACTGAACATACTCTACATGCTTCCATAGACAAATGGAGCAACGTTTGTCACACTGCCAGCCTTGAAGGAGCAATAAAGGGGTCATCAGCAACCTGTCTAATTTTTTAAGTTTTTGCACATTTTGAATAGCACTTGCACCACAAATGCTGAGAATACTCCCTCTATAACTGCTGCCAGTGATTGTATTCTATATTCTAGAGGAAAGGGCTGCCATCTGGAGAGAGCCAGACAGGCTGGAAGAATGGGTTACCACTACATTATGAAATTCATCAAGTCCTGTATCTGGGAAGAAATAATGCCTTGCTCCAATACAGTCTAGAGACTGATTAGATGATGAGCAGCTGAAAAGGACCTGGGAGTCTGGGTAGACAGGAAGCTGCACAGCTTGGTAGGTTGTGAGAGACAGCACATTATAGGAGGACAAGGGAGATTGTGTCTGGATATAAAGAAAAATTTTTCAATATGAAGAAAGAGAAACATTGAAAGAAACTTTCCAGAGACATTGTATGCTCTCCGTCCTTGGATGTTTTCAAGGTCAAACTGGCTAAAGCCTTGAATAACCTGATCTCATCTTGTAGCTGACCTTGCTGTGAGCAGGGAGTTGTACTTGTGACTTCAGTGGTTCCTTCCAAGTTGAGTTATCCTATTATTCTATTTTAAATACCAGTAAGTACCGGGATTCTAATGCATTATTTTCACTTTTGTTATTTATTTTCTTGTTCTATTAAAAAAATTATTTTGCAATAAACAATACTGTCACTAGTATGCTGAGTGTCTAGCAGTTACTCAAGACAGGCACTGACCACTGCTGAGTGACCATAGGGTCCTTGGGTAGTTTCTTCTTACCTTACAAGAAGAATGAAGTAAGTTGTTAAAATTCTTTACCTTTCACTGTTATTTTAAGAACTTAGATGTGTTTCAGTTTTCTTGAAGACTTAGCTGAAGATTTGTTGTCTGTTTTATAGAAATCTTTACGAGACTTTAGGGATGTGTTTCACACTGTGAAAAATAGAAGTAAGAAAGCATAACTTACAAATAATCATTTTAAATGAATAGAATAAAAGACTGTTTTCTTCTGTGATCCAATATTTATGCACAAATTTCAAGTAAGGGGAATTGTTTTCCACTCTTTGCCCTTTTAAACTGCTTCTACTCTTTTCAGCACTTCTCCTTTGCTCTCAAATGCTTTCATTTAATATTTTTGGTACAGAGTTCAGACGAAAGGAATGGCCTCAAGTTCTGTTGTAAATATGGGCCAAAAAAAAAATTTGCTAATAGTCCAAAGTTGGTGACTTCTCACAGGTAGAACACGAGTTATTTTAAGACAAAAACTTTTGCTTTAACAATTTCAGCTCAAAGAAGTTTCAGAAGTATGAATGGACAAATTTATTTTAAAATTATACAGGAAGTTATAAGTAATTTCTCAATACAATTCACATTTCAAAATCATAGAATCACAGAACAGTTTGCAGTTGGAAGGGACTTTAAATATCGTATATTTCCAACCCCCCGACATAAGAAACCTGGCCTAGAACACTTCCAGGGATGGGGCATCCACTTCTGTACTTCTTTAAGCAATACATATCTTACCTCCCTCACAATAAAAAATTTAGTCCTCATATTTAAACTAAATCTACTGTCTATCTGTTCTAGAATTGCCTGCAATTTAGTCCAGAAAATAATATTGCTCTACTGAAGTCCTGAGAGTTTTGTCCCATTACTCTAGACTCATAATGAATGCGACTCCATTGTGTCCTTTAGAAATGATCTTTGTCAGTGAAATAAAAAGTCATTGGAACAACATCTGAATATCAGACAATCTGTTTAAAAACTATCTGGACTCATTTAGACTGCTTGTGTAGGACTTTTCAAAAAAAAAAGTTCACAGGAGGTTTTTTTTTGTAACTATGTGAGTCATCTTTAATAGACTGACATCTATCCAATTCCTGATTTAAAAGATTTTACTATCAGGGAATGCTCTTGTAATATAGCTGAAATAATGATGAAGTTATCCTTTTGGTTGTCTTGTTATGCCTGCAGTTTTTGTTACATTTCTCTTCTGTATTATATCTCTGGGGTTTTTTTACTCATGTATGTATGTACACTAAGAGTGTTGCCTAACTGAATCAGGCCACAGTTTTTTATTTGCATTTCTAGCTTTTGAAGCCAGATTTCAGGTCCAAGAGTCTTTTTTACAAGCCAGACCTTCATGCTCTGAAAATTGTTTCCTTTTAGCATAATAAATATACTTAATGACAGGGAATCTCATGATGAAACAGCTTCAAGGGATTTGGTTTGGGGATCTCAGGGGAAGAACAGAGATTTTGACTGCTTAGATGAATTATTATGTTATTTCCAAAATAATTTACTTATATTTCATTATTTTCATAGTAAAAGAAAAAACTATTGTAAAAAATTTAATTTAGTTAAGAAATGCTCTATTAATCTCCAATAACTTCTGAATAGACATGTGTTAGTTGAGATACTAATTTCTTTTAATTCCTAGTAAAATATTTCTGTTTGTATAAAATACTCATATTGGTTCCTCTTGAATTACAATCTGTTTTAATGAAAGGTTGGTCTAAGAATGCTGAAGGCCTGGAAGGCTCAGTACCACTGAGTTTAGTCCTCTCCTACAGAAGGAGACACAAAAAATGTACAGCTAGAATGGATTTATGGAACTTCTATTTCATAAGGCCCAAGACCTTCCTATACGCTTTTGACTTTGACTATCACCCTGCCCCAAACCACAAGTATTTTAAGAGTCAGGAAGAAACCAGGGAGTCATCACAGAAAGTATTTTGGTTCTCTGGAAGCTATTTCTTTATAGAAAACCCCAGAGGACCCAAGGAAGCAGGCTATGTGTTATTTTACAGTATTTAATAATGTCACATATGTGAAATATTTCTACCAGATGCTATGTGATATTATTTTGAAGTCACATCTGAGTAAAAAAAAAACTCGACTCTGTTTCTAAGACTTTAAAGTCACTGGGCATCCCTTTTCAGTCCTTTTGGGATATCAGAGGAAGCTTGAGATACGGGATTAATTCAATTAATGATTGAATAATCTGTTTTCCCTGTTTATACTGTATCACAACCCCAAAAATTTCTACCACATTGCATGACTTGCGTTTCTTGAACGACTTCTTTGCTCTCACAGTTCAGTGTTGAAAACATTCAGAACCTCACTTCTCCTAGGAGCAGAGTAGATTGGGGTTTACCTCTTGTTAACAGCAAGTGACTAGTATTGATATTACAGGGATGTTTATTTAGCAAGGACTTTGCATGGTGGCTGAATTGTTGAAAACTACTTCTTGTTTGTTAATAATTTGAATCCACACTTTCCTGGGTTCTGGTGGGTTGACCTTGGCTGAATACCAGATGCCCACCCAGCCACTCTATCACTCGCCTTCCCAGTCAGAGGAGACAGAATAAGATGAAAAACAACCTGCAGGTTGAAAAAAGGCAGTTTACTAAAGTAAAAGTAAAAAGTTTGCATGTGCATAAGAGAAGAAGAAAATAACAAGGTTTATTCTCTACTTCCTATTAGCAAGTAGTGTTCAGCTACTTCCCGAGAAGCAGGGCTTCAGCAATGTGTGATAGTTTGTCAGCAGGCAAATATTGTAAACAACAAATACCCCCCCTTCCTCCTTTCCTTAGCTTTTATATTTGAGCTGATGCCACATGGTATGGAATATTACTTTGGTTAGTTTGAGTCAGCTGGCCTGCCCATGTCCAGGATCTTGTCCTTGACTGGGGAAGGAATGTTACAGCTCTGATGCTGTGCTCAGCAGTAGTCAAAACACTCGTGTGTTATCAACACCTTTCTAGTTACCAATGCACAGCACAGCACTGTGAGGGCTGCTATGGAAAAATGAACTTCATCTCAGCCAGACTCAGTACAGAGGGTTTTGTTAATGCTTCTGACATTTCAGTCTTAGTTCCAGCCTGCATCCCACATTTGTCCTTTCCCTTTCTTTTGAGTTTCCCAAACTGTGTTTCCATTTTTCTACTCCTCTTTTATTTTAATTGGGGCCTCAGCTGTTCCTGCATGCTGTCAGTTCTTAAATGTACACCCACCTTTATTTGATGGTGTGCTTGATGTTTTCAGCCCTATCATCTGCACCTGACTGAACAATAACTAATTTCTCTTCCAACTGAACAATAACTAATTCCTCTCCCCATGTAACTTCTCTTGTAGATATTATTTCTGGGATCTTCAGACATATTATGGAAGGGAAAATTATACCTTGGCTCCCCCTTTCATGTTTAATAATACATTTCAAAAAGTGGTTCTTAGAGTGAATGTAAAATTTCAACTGCATTAGTCAAAAAAAAAAATAGTACTCACTAGAAAATAGTACTCCTAATGAACCAGAGGACCTAAGCTTCTTCGAGTCTTTACCAGGTATATCTTCCATTGATTTCAAAGTAAAAAATGTTTTTAAGAAATGAAGGTTATTGTATTTTCTCATTCTTGTTATCGTTAAAATAGGATAGTATTTTTTGCAGGTTACTAATTCATCGTAAATCCACACATTCATTGCCATTGAAGATATTGTGGTTTGTATCTGCTTGCCACACTTAATTTAATTAAGGTAGTCCATTTTTTCTCTTTACTTCAGAGACATTAATAACCTGTATAGCTCTGTTCTTCAGCTAAACCTCTTTAGAACTCAGGATTTGAAAGTATCAGCATTTGGCTTTAAAGCTGTAAAAATCCTCAGAATCAAAGGGGGGAGAAAAACCCTCAACAAATCAAACATATATAGTATCTTTGGTAGTAACCTCCTTATAAAAATCAGACTGTGAAAAACCAAAGAAATATAAATAGACTTTTATTTCTTGAGAGTCTGGTCCTGTGGGTCACACTGGAAAGTGTTAATGGTGCATTTCTGAAAGGTTGCATTTCCACCATCACTTTCTTACCTTTTTTGTGTCAAGGCTCCAGATTGTTATATCAACTGGCTGTCAAATCAACTATATTCATAAGCAGTAAAACTGATACATGCTATCTCTGTAAATATAATATGAAGAATAGCAAGTCTTGTCTCATGCACTGTGCATGGTGAGCTCCATCAACAATTTACAGGTAATGGAATAAATAAAAATAAATAAATAAATAAATATAGCAAAAAAAGTTTGAATAAATTTCTTTAAAGAAAATGTTTTTCTATAGTGCTGTCTGTAGAAAGCAAAATCATACAAAAATTCTATCAAAAAGATTATGGCAAAGTTCTCAAAAGCATTAGGGAAAAAAGGGTTTTAAGTATCTAAATTCATGTCTGACAGAGCTCAACAGTGCTGAGCCAGCAATGACTTTACCTCAGTGGATGTTTTTGACTTTGGTCCTGTAATTCCAAAGAAGGGTTTCTAAGCCTTCATAAAGAGTAAATGGGGGAAATGGGTCAGAAGATGTGGTTGCATAGCTTGTAGCCTTTGGCAGAGGCCAGCCCAGGATGCTCCTTCCCCAGCAGATCTCCATGCAGGGCTGCCTGGCCACTAGCTGGGTTACAGCATTGCTGGGGCACCAAATAGGCCCTGGAGGTGGGAGCTTCATCAGCTAACCATGCCACTAAATAAAACCCTGCTATGTAGAATTACCTGGGGGTTGTGTAAAAGAAAAGGAAGCCCAAGGTGAACTGCTTCAGTTATTAATCTGGAAATACTTTTAATGGAAGTATTAGGAATAAACAGGTGTTCTTGCAAAATTTGTAGTGTGATTGCACTTGGTGGTGGGACATGACAAGTTACTGACTATTCAGTTGTTAGTTATAGAAGAGTGCAGTTTGCGCAGAAACAAAGGCACCATATAATGGGGGACACATTGCAGGTGTGTCAGGAAGCCTGTAACACTGGAGAATCTCAGCCAATGTGGTACCTGGGCTATTTGGTAAAGTGCTGTTGGTGGGCTGCTCCTTACCTCAAATGTGCTCACCAAACCTGCCCACTTATGGCATCACTGTGTGCCCTGATTAGGGAATATTTATTAAGTTCAGCTTTTTGTGTCTAGAATTTGGTGTGGGGTTTTTTTTTGTTTGGTTTTGGTTTTTGTTTGGTTGGTTGGTTGTTTTGTTTTGGTTTGGTTTGTTTTGGTTTGGTTTGGTTTTGGTTTTAGTTTTAGTTTTTTTTCAGTAAGTGTTTTGGTGTGGTTTGTTCTTCTGTTGTTTCTGCAAAGGAGAGGGAGTTCTGGACTTCCCAAGGGCATGGTCCCTTTTGTAGATATCCAATGCCCTTTCCATCTGGACTAGAAGACAAGATATTTCAGTTACAGATATTTCAGTTACTTCTGGAGAAGAAAAGACTGATATAAAATATAGAGTTGGAATTCTAGCACAGAAAGTGGACTTTTTAAATTTTTTTTTTTTTCAGATCTGGAGTAGAGCATCGATCATGTACAAAATGTACAAACCCAAAGAAAACTCAAAATTACCTATCAAACAAATCCATTTTTTACAATCACTTTTTTCCCCTCTAAATTAATATTTAATCCAGTATAACAATAAGTAATGGCCAGTCTTCACGAACGAAGAACCGGGGAAGGTCTTTACACCTTCCAGCCTGCGCACTGGATTTTTTAGGTGAGACACAGTGTGCGCAGAACTGAGCCCACCCTTTAATCCTGAGGTTGCCCTTGCCAGGGCAACCTCGCTTGCCAGGGCCAAGCGAGCTTGGACGGTGGCAGCGAGGTCCTCAGGACTTAGATGGATTGCCTTACAGGGCTAACGAGCTCCATCTGCCCAGGGAGTGGCCCCAACTGGGAATCGAACCCGGATCTGCGCTGACAGGCGCCGCGCTTTTAACCACTTCACCACCAGGGGCTCCAGTATAACAATATTCCTATTAAGACAGTCAGGCCTATGCACAAAGATTTGTCAGCACCAACAGGACTTCCCTGCCTTGTGGAAATCTGAGCCCTTCCTTTATTGCCTTTTTGTTTTCCTGTCACTTGACAGGAAATTAATTAGAAATCCATCTCTATTAGTTTCAAAATCTATTTCTTTCCACTTCCCTTCATTTTTTTCTTTTTGTATTCAGTGATTTGACGTACATTTTAGAGAAATATGCCATTACTCAAAAACTGATATTTCTTTAATTGATTTACTCATTCTTCTCTTAACATCTTTATTGATAGCCTCTCTGAATGCTTTTGTGTTTTTTAGAGAATGCTTTATGAGTTTAAATGTCAATGATTTCCCCAAAAATCACATCATTGGACTCTATACATTCTCCAAGAATTTACCATGGCTCCTGAGAGAAAAGAGACTGCAAAACCCCCACCTTTTTAATAAATCACCTTGCATGAACATGTATGTCTTGGATGTGTATAATTTTTCTTTAATGACAAAAATAACATGAATCTTAATAGAACATGCTGATTGCTATGTTGTTTAAATTCCAAAGTAATTTTGTGTGAAAGCATCCAGACTTTCTGCAGTCAAACTTATTTACAATTTTTAAAAATTAAATGGATCATATGGAGTTTTCTTACTGACATGATCTGATTTTTCCATTTTGTTGACACTGCACTCAGAATTAATTTTTAAAGAGATAGT
>NW_020956356.1:28298-29512 GCF_003031625.1 Empidonax traillii | reverse complement strand
GATTGCTATGTTGTTTAAATTCCAAAGTAATTTTGTGTGAAAGCATCCAGACTTTCTGCAGTCAAACTTATTTACAATTTTTAAAAATTAAATGGATCATATGGAGTTTTCTTACTGACATGATCTGATTTTTCCATTTTGTTGACACTGCACTCAGAATTAATTTTTAAAGAGATAGTGCTTTGTAGCTTTCCAAAATTTCTGAATTACTTTTTTAAAGCAAGTAAGAAAGCTAAAAATCCTTTGAACTGATCCTGGAGAGCTTGTCAGTACCTTTGCTGTGTGTATGTCTCTGGACACAGTGAGGTAACTGCTTAATAAATTTGATAGTCATGAATATTTGTTTTACTCATCTGCACTGTAATCTCAAATTATTATGTAATGGAATTTCTTCCTAATTGCACTACCAAATGTTTTAAAAATATTGCCTCCCTTCTGAATGAATTAGTTGGGAAGAAAATAAAACTCATTCGGCCTTTGAATCTCTGGGGGTCAAAAGTGACAAAATTTTAAATCAGTCAGGGGGTTTGCTTGTTAGAAGAGTAGAGCTGTGCTCCTTTTAATCATGAATTAATGAACTGTATTTTTCCATAATATTATGTCAAGAAACCTCGTGGTTTTTAGGTAAGTAATGAAGATAAATATTTTTAGCTACACAGTAATGAAGTTACCAGTCGTGACCACAAATAGATGCATGTTGAGGTTTAAATACACATTATGTCTCCCTAACTAATTTGAATTTAGGTATGTGCCTGTTCTTAGTATTTATTGAAGGCAAACCACTACACTACAGATCTTGCAGGTAAAATTCTGAAGTTTGCATGAGATGGGATGAGCACAAGTGGAACAGCAGATAAAATAAGAGTCCTGTGGGTGGTTGTGTAGAGGTCACTCTACATTTCACCGACAGAATGAGGTCAATAGATTTCCACCTTGTGCCAGTTTTTTTCTGCCTGTCTGTATCAGTACTGTAATTAGACATAAGTGCAGGTGAGCAAATCCTATGCACTTCCACTGTGAACAACAGGTAAGTTAACTTTTTTCTCTGTTTTACTGCTACACTGCTGATGCATTAGCTCTCAAGGCATTTAAGTTTTTGGGGGTTTTGTATAATTTTTTTAAAGATTTTTTTCCTTTATCAAGTTTTTTTGCCTGTTTTGGTTTTTTTTGTGTTGTTGTTTTTTTGTTTGTTTGGTTTTTTTTTTTTTTTTTTT
>NW_020956356.1:0-27442 GCF_003031625.1 Empidonax traillii | reverse complement strand
TTTTTTTTTTTTTTTTTTTTTTTTTTTTTTTTTTTTTTTTTTTTTTTTTTTTTTTTTTTTTTTTTTTTTTTTTTTTTTTTTTTTTTTTTTTTTTTTTTTTTTTTTTTTTTTTTTTTTTTTTTTTTTTTTTTTTTTTTGTAGGTCTTTTTTTTAGCTTTTACAGATCTTCAGGTAACACTGTAAGCAATTGCCCTGCTCTAATTAATTGAAATTACAAACAATAGAAAGTTAATTAACTAAAAAAAGTCCACTGCAGGGCAAGTTAGTAGACTGCTAAAGAAGACATGATTTACAGTATTTCTGCAACTTTCTTTATAAAACAATTGCTCTTCATTATAATAATGCCAGGAGAGCAAATAGAAAAAAAAATGTGTTGCATTAGCAAACAATTAATGAGCATTTGTAGCTGAATGGAAGCCACTTTTATGTATTATTTCATTAAAAGTTTACAGGATCCATGAAACCAGAGAATAAATAAATGTAATGATTTCAAGGTAATGGTCTCCTAGGGGGCATGAATATTGAACAAATGTGTTAGTCTTGATTACTTACCTCAGACTTAAAACCAGGGGCTTTTTATACCTTAATTTTTCTATTCACTCTTTCTTTGAAAGATCGAAGTGTGCTATTAGATAAAAGAGAAACACGCACAGGTATTTTAAAATTGTCATTAGTGTTATATTCTCTATTGTAGCATAACAAGAACTCCCCTTTTCTGTTAAATCCTCCGTAGTTTAAATCCTTTTTTCCATTGTGAAGGATAGCTCTTTATGGCCTTGAAGAAAGTAGCAAGTCTTTTGTAGAGGCTGACAGCTTCTGAAAGAGATATCAGCATTTCCTTGGCTGTATATATATCCTTGGCTGTATATTTGTTTGGCACTTTTCCATCAAGGCTGTACCCCCAAACTCAATGTTTGCATGTACACTTAGGTGACAGGCAGACTTTTCATCATCTTCATCATTGTTTCACATAATCGCATTAGTAGGCAGACCTAGTTAGCACCTTCTTCATTTTCAGCTGCCAGACAGATTTGATAATGGTTTCAACACAATACTGCTTTCTTGATTCCTTACATCATGAAAATGTCCTGTAACCAATGGGCACACAGACAGTCTGCAAGTACAGCTGGAGTTTGTGTAAAGAAACATACGTATGAGGATCTCTAGAACTCCAGGGTGTTCCTCAAATTCAACAGTTTAGATATGTACAGAAGCAGCCACTGATGTTAATTTTCTTGTTGTATCCCTTTACTCCTGGTTGCTTGCCTGTCTGTATTCATGTGTTGGCTCTTGTCTCATACTTAGACTGTAAAAGTTTTGGGAACAAAACTACCTCAGTTGTGTGTTGCTGTGGGGCCTAGTACGGAGTAGTGCTGATTCTTGGCTGAACTTCTTAGAAAAAAGTACACGAAAATAATTTTCAGGTTTCTAGTAAGCCTCTGAAAATTCCATTGTTGCTGCTGCTGTACTATCCCCATTTCTAAGTACGTCCAGCATGGTTTAAGAATTTTTTTTTACATAAGCTAAATACTGTTCTTCACTTTATAACTTTTATGAGTTTCACAAGAATTTACTAAAAATTGTTTTAATGTGTGTCAGTGTGGTCATAGCAAGGGTTTAGGTGGGGTCCCCTGAACATATGAGTGTTATTTGCAGCCTTACCACCCAGGTTAGGTGTCTTGCACATCTGTGAACTGAACACATACACACTTACTGGATTGCTGAATAATGGGGTGCTACTCAAGGAAATTCTAGGCTGAGCAGTCATCTGAAAGGTATGTTTTAAATGACTGTTATGCTACAGTTTTGGGTTCTTTGTAGTGTTATAATTTTAGTTCAGGAAAAAAATCTAAGCAGCATTTCCAGCATGCAGGCTATCCATATCTATCCTTTTCAGTTACACTGTACACCCCACCTCTCTTTAATGTTTAGTGCTGAATTAGTTTAGAATGGTGCAAATACCTGCTCCAGAACTGTCGCTCACATTTGTTGTGCTCTTAAGGTGGGATAGATGACATGCTCTTTGAAACATATCAGAGGAAGCAGCACTCAATCAATTAATGTGAGAGAATCACACAGCAGACCATGACTCCCCAGGGGCAGTGAGTACCAGCCTGCTCAATACATTCACAGTGGCTGTTGCAACCATGTGCTGAACAAGTGGCTGAGGCAACCTTGTTCATTCAGTTGAATGCAATATGCTAACATATTCTCTCTGATACACAGGTGTTCCCCGATAACTAATACTGACCTCCATTATGTAGGATGTGGAGCCTGTAATTAGCAGAGGAGGGTGAGGTAGTGAGGAATGCATGTGCCTGAAACAAACTGCATGATCCCAGTACATGTGTACTGCCTGGAGGCACTGGAGGTCACAGGGGAAGGCCAGAAGTATAAGAAACTCTAAGATTCTCCTGTCACTTTTGCTGGAAGGAGAATCAACAGAGTAGCCTGGAAGATGGAGACAGATCACAGATCACAGAGCCACTTCTGGGGCAACTCATATGAGCCAGGTTTGTTAGACCTGAAGATGAAGTCTTCTGCCTTTCTGTTCCAGTTTGCTATTGGTAAATGCTTTGGTAGAGTAATTTTTAGAGTAATTTTTATGCATCCAGATTTTGGAGTCATGAATGTCAACATCCAGAATTTTGTACTGTCCTAATTTTAGAAGCTCTTAAACCACAAATTTACTCATGTATAAATGGTTACACAAGGCAAAGGAATAACAGCAGAGCTTTTAAATGCTTTTTTTTTACCTTGGTCTTTGATAAGAACTTGGGCTGTCCAGTCCCCTGAGTCAAAGGACTACGAGTGTGGAAACAGTGCCTTTCTTTTTAAAATTGTAAGGGATGAACTCTATATTAGCTGAATGTTCACAAGTCCGTGGGGTCTGGTAGGATTCATCCCAGAGTTCTGAAGAAACTAGTAGATGTTATGGCAGGATCCTTCTCTATCAACTACTAAGGGTCTTGGGTGTCTGGGGAGGTCTCTGCTGACTGAATGCTAGCCAATGTTATTCCCATCTAAAAAATAACGTGAGGGAAGACCCCGGGAACTACAGAACTGTTAGTCTACCCTCAGTTCCTGGAAAAATTATAGAGATGATCATACTGAGTGATACTGAAAGGCATTTAATGAATTATGCAATCATCGGGCACAGTCAATGTGAGTTCACAAAGGGAACCAGTTTGATATCCCTCTATGACAAGGTCACCTGCATAGTGGATGAAGGGGAGGCAGTGGATGTAGTTTGCTGGATTTTAGTAAGGCTTTTGATATTGCCCCCCACAGCTTCCTTCTAAACAAGCTGTCCAGCTGTGGGATGAGCAGTTTCATGGTGTACTGGGTGAAGAAGAGGCTGAAGGGCAGAGATCAAAGGGTTGTAGTGAATGAGGTTACATCTGGCTTGTGACTAGCCACCAGTGCTGTGCCTCAAGGTTCAATTCTGTTCAGTATTGAACAGTTTTGTTCAATATATTTATCAATGATCTGGATGCAGGAACACTCCATTAGCAGGTTTGCTGATGACACCTAACTGGGAGGTACTCTCTTGAGGAACAAGAGACATTGCAGAGGGATCTAGACTGGAGCTTTGGACAGTGACTAATGGGATAAAATTTAACAGGTTGAAATGCCAAATTCTGCTCTTAGACAGAGTAATACCAGGTACAAGTATGAATTGGGAGGTGAGTGGCTGTAAAACAGCTCCATAGAAAGAGATCTGGGAGTGCTGGTTGACAGAAGCTCAGTGTGAGTCGGCTGTGTGCCTGGGCAGCCAGGAGGATGAACCACTGTGATTATCCCACTGTATTTGGCTCTGGTGTGACCTTGAGTACTGTGTGCATTTCTAGCCCTCAAAATTTAAGAAGGATATAAAGGTCCTTGAATGCATCCAGAGGAGGAAAACAAAGCTGGTGTCAGGGCTGAAAGGAATGTCTTATAGGGAGTGTCTAAGGACTTTTTATCTGTTTTAGAGAAAAGATAGCTGAGGGTGATCACACTGATCTCTACACATTCCTGAAGAGGAAGGTGCTGATGTCTTATTACTGGGATCCAGTGGCAGGACATGTTAATGGTTCAAGGCCAAGCCAGATGATGTTTATATTGGATGTTAGGAAGCATTTCTTTACCAAGAGGCTGGTTAAACACAGGAACAGGCTTCCTGGAGAGCTAGTGGATGTCTCAGACCTGTCTGTGTTTAGAAGGCATTTGGACAATGCCCTTAGCAACACACTTTTGGTGTACCCTGAATTGGTCAGACAGCTGGACTAAATGACCATTGTAGGTCCCATCTAATATTCTATTCTAGTCTAGGCTATACTACTTCTTCTGGAGAAGTACTGCTTACTTTCTGCAGTGAGTATAATTGTCATGGATGGAAATACCAATGAAGGATTTAGGATTTTGTCATGCTGTATAACAATTACAATCTGCTGTACAGTTATGAAGATTTTAAGTATACTCATTTTACAGTTAGGCATTGTTATTCTTAATTACTCAAATAAAATAAAGAGACAATTAATTACAAGTAAGAGTTTTAAATGTCCAGTATTACTAAGAACTACATTTTGTTATTGAGATAAACATGCTATTATCTCTTCTTCACTTTATATATTTCTGTTCTGTGCAAAGTATTTGAGACCATCCAGACTGCAAAAACAAATATGGATAAAATTATAAGTACAATGTGGCCTTGCAGCTAATAATTTTTTTTTTTGAGCTTGTATTGGGTCTGACTGAGCTGGAGATAATTTTCCCCATAGCAGTCCTTATGGTGCTGTGTTTTGTATTGGTGGCTAGAAAGGCGTATGGTAACACACCAGTGTTTTGGTTACTGCTGAGCAGTGTTCATATAGCACCAACATTGTCTTTCCAGAATTTCATTCTCTCAACGGTAAGCTAAGGGTGACCAAGACTTTTGAAGGGGATGTACCAAGAGTGTACAAAAGAGTGTACAAAGGAGTACCAAGAGTGCTCACAAAAAAAAGGTAAGAGAAAGGGGGAGGAGAGGGAATGATAGAGCAGCTTTGGTGGGCACCTGGCATCCAACCAAGGTTAACCCATCACAGAATTAGAAAAATGGCTTGGAAATCTCATTCAAAGAAGAAAAACCCTTAGTCTCTTCCTTTTGGTTCCTCACTGACCATGAAGAAGTGGCCAAAATGACCAAGTGGAGAGAGATGTTACCCTCATCTAGAAAATGTTGATTCCTTAATTTCTAGGTTCATGTTAAATTTAATTATTAAAAAGTTGAATTTATCTTCCTTTAAAGACAAATACAATTAACATTTAATGAGCAGTGTCTACTAGGTACCTACAGTGCTGGTATTTTTTGTTGGTATTTCATATATATATCATGGTCCTCATCTGGAAAAAGGATATGTAGTAGGCAGTTTTTTCCAGTAGTCAGTCAGTTCTGAGGTTCTCCAGTAACACTCACTTTCACTTTATTTCCCTCTGTCTCATTGTGCTGATTTAAGAGTTGGCACTTAAATCATGTGATTCATGAAAGACGAATTTGGAAGTTTGAACAAGGGCTGTGAATGGTCTCAGCAATCCTTTGAATACTCAGAATGGAAATGCCAGTGATGACTGAAGGTTAATTCAAATCTAATCCAAACTTCTGGGTAGACTAAGATGAGCTGGAGTCTTTGTGTAAGTCTGAACTGTAACGTTTGTCTCAAGTCAGACCCTTCAGAAAAAGATCTAATAAATTATAAACATAAAAGAAAACTAACAGGGAGGTGATGAACTTCTCAAAACCACTTATCAAAGCTGCCTGTAATATTATTTTGAATTGTGGAATCACCTTAGACGTACCGATTAATTTTGCATAATCTGGTTTGCACTTTATTTTTAGTGTAGCAGTTGGATGAATTTAAAAGGGCAGCTCTTTCCACAGTCTCTGATACATTTAGAGTTGCATTCAAAGAAAATGAATGTAAATTTTTTTTTTTTATTAAAAAATGAATTGTTCTTGAGAGGAACGGTACACAAATGCTATTCAAGTTGTTGTGGGTTTGCCAACCAGCGCCCCCCGGGGCTGAAAATAGTTTTTCCAGGTGAATTTCAGAGCAAAGCCAATCAAAAGTTTTAGTAACGCCTCTGCCAACTACATATTTAAGAAAATGGAAGAGAAGGTGGTTGCACAGAAGGAAAATGGAAGAGCCAGCACAGCAGCCAGCCCTGTTGGGCCTGGGCATGCGCCCCCCACTCTGGGCCATGTCTGGCTCAGGCAAGGGGGACCAGCCTTCCTTCTCTCCTGTAACTGAGTGGAGAAAAAAAAAACCTTTAGAGAAGAACCTGGACGAGATGTATTGCAAAAACAATTACAGGCAGAGAGAGACAGCAAAGCCTCCAAGGTTAAAGCTGGCAGCCGGAGGAGCGAGAAGCCCAAAGAGGGCGGGGCTCCTTCTCTCTCTCTCTCCCCTTCTCTCCCTTCAGCAGGGAAAAGACTGAAAACTACAAACCCCCGCTGTCTGTGGAAGATTATTGGGGTGAGGAGACCCCACTGCAGCTCATGGAGAAGCCTACACTAGAGCAAGTGAGTGCATGAAAAAGATATGACTCCATGGGAGGCCTAAGATGAAACAGAGTCCTGCTGGAGACCTGCGGCCCATGGAGAGAGAGACCTACGCTGGAGCAAGTCATCCAGGGTAGGATCTTGTGATCCCAGTGAGGGATCCATACTGGTGTAGCTGAATTTGTGACCCTAAGGGACAGCACAGAATGGAAGAACTGTTACCTGAAAGTGGACTCACTCTAGAGAGATCCATCAAGGACTGTCTCTCGTGAGGAGGGACCCCACAAGCAGTAGGGGTGGGCTCAAAAGTCATTATCCCCTATGACCCTGTGGTGAGGGCCATGGTAAGGCAAGTGTCTCCTTTCAGTCCACGGAAGATCCCCACAGGGCTTGGGTAACCCCCAGCCTCTGGTCTTAGCCCAGGAGGGGGCAAGCCCAGTCCTGAGGTCAACATAGAAGTGAGAGAGACAGAAAGATAGTTCCAGCTGCGACAAATCAGAGCTTTCATCCTAGAGATAATAGGAGAGGAACTTTCAAGTGATGCAAAATTATTTAGAAGACCAGTAGGTCTGGAAATGGAAAAGAGACTGCTTCTCCTCTTAAACTGATACAAGAGAGGAGGGATACTTCTGTAAATACATAACACTTTTATCTAATTAGAATTGTTGTATATATAGTTCTTTAGTTTTTATCTTGCTAGTAATAAATCCTAATATTATTCTCCCCATATCAGATCTCTTTTGTCTGCATATACCTTCTCTCAACTTATAGCACTTGCGTGAGATGTGAGAAAAATTAGCCCAGAGTAAATCCATGGCAGTCTAAATGCTGGAATCTTGACAAAAAATGTAGCTTTAATTCTAGAGAGTTTAGGGGACTTTCATTTTTGTTTAGGCAGAGAACCTGAATTCCTTGTGGGGAAGCAAGGCAGTATTCCTTTTCAGACTTGTCTATCTGATTACTTTTCCCAGCTGGCAGTATGACTAGTTTGTTACCTAGTAGAAAGAGTAATGGAATTGGAAAGGCATGAATGAGGTTAAGTATCTTGGTTTTATCTAAAATTGAAGTCCCCTGATATTTCCTGATGAAGCATATGATAGTGTAGAGTAAATTAAAACAGAAACCAACTTGGACAAATGTCTGACAGGTATCTCTTGATGATTCTTCTTAATGAGGAGTAACAGCTCTTTCTTTTCTTTCTTTTATCCAGTTCATCAGGGCAAACCAGCCCACAGGTCTTCGCAATAAAATACAAACCAATTTCTAACCCCAAAGACTGTGTCAATTTAAAGAGCACTTTTACAAGCACAGTGACAGTCTATTGCACTTCTTTAGAGAGTTCATTTTTGGTGTCAGTTATAGCATCATAATGTGCACTGTATTATTGTTCTACTTAGTGAATTGCTGATGTGTATAATGATGCACCTGTTAGTCAAGAAATCCCTCAAAAGCCAAACAGTGCTATAAAATTGACATACTCACACACAGCCAGAACTGTCAGGATGTTTCTTCTGCATTAGGCAATATTTTCTGCTTTATGGCCATTAAAGACTACAATAAAACAGCTGTTGGTGAGTGGTATGTTGTCAAATATCAGTGAAAAGCATTGAGAGGATAGCAATGTGATGCACAGTGGGACAGCTAAGGATGGTCAGTGGTTTTGTTTTCAACCCTGTTTGTTTGGGGTTTTTTCTGTGTATATATGTCTTTGCCTTAGGCAGGAACTTTACAGACAGAAGATAAGCTAGATCTATCACTGCATTCTGACTTCTTTGTCTCTCTGATTGTTAAGCTGGACTGCCTTTATTATCATGACAAAAAAGTGAAAAGAGAAAGACAACTTCAATAAGGAACTTATTTAATGCATATTTTTCCAGGAGCACTTTGAATAATAGGGAACCTTGGTGTCCTCACCTACGCTCCTGTATATCTCTTGGCCACCTGTGTTTGGGAATGAGGCTGCCTGCCATTTTAAGGAAGATCTCAAGATCTCCTCCAACTTTCTATCTCTGTTTGGAAGCTTTTTTACTGATAGAGAAGAGGGGATAGATGATCATCTGAGACCTCTTCACTGCACAGATCCCTGTATCATGGAGGGTGTGCTTCAAGCGCCAGAGGTGGGAAAGCCTGGTCTCCACAGATGGCCCAGGAATACTCCTATGGAGAAGAAATGTAAGTGGAAATTATCATGACCTTGGATGCCATTCTATGGAGCTGCGTAGTGTTTGTCACCGGCATAGTTTGAGGATCACATTTTAAGATAACCTAAAGAGATAGGAGAGTATTATTTCTTTACATGAGTACTGGAAGTAACATTTTTCTTCAAGTAGCAAACACACAAAAAGCTATGGCCCTTCAGAAATGTCTTAGTACTTTCTCCTACAATTGCAGATATGTCATAAAAATACACAATTTGTTACAAAAAATTGATGAGAATCAATCATGCTAAGTTCCACTTCAGTTGTGTGGAACAGGACCATGCCTCTCTCTTTAGATCACGAGCCAGCACCCTGGTTGGGTTTAAGGATCTCTTAATATAAGGAACACATTATAACTGGAATAAGACAAGAGAGCAGAGATGAACAAATTATTAGATACATTTTGATATAAATATGACTTTCTCTTGCTTTAAAAAAATAAACCAGAGAGGGAAAAAATTAGGTCAACATGAAAGCCCACTGCAGATATTATTTTCTAGCTAAACAAAACCAAGGTTTATTTCAACTGTTTCAGCTGGCCTCAGATTAGAAAAATGAGGTCTGTGAAATACACAACAATTTGATTATGAGAGGCACCAGAACAGCATGATCTTTGAATACTATTCAGCAACACAGATTGTCTGTTAAATTGTTGAAAAATGGTAACTTAAATTTCAATTCAGTAATTAAATTATTTCTTCTGAAGAAAAATTATTCCCTATTTCTTAGGTAATAAACTGCATCTGTTTTCCACAGGTTACCCCCTCAACTTCTATGATTAAACATTTTTTTCTTAGAAGGTGGGGAAGTAACCGTCTGGAGGCTATTGAAATCAGCTGTTCATTTACCAAAGTGGCTTGAAGCTGTACAACAACAACAGAGCAAAGAGTCACAAAACATTCTCTCAGGTAAGAGTTCTCTGAAATATATGGAACTCAGAGTTCCACACATCTCAGTATTATAAGTTAGAATAGGATATTTTTCTTTTATTTCCAGCCTTCCAGGGCCCTGCTCTCCTATATTCCCATTTTCCTTCTCTCTGTCCCTGCATGGAAATTTGTTAGACTCAGTAGTTTTTTGAGAAAATTTCCTTAATAAATTACAATGTACTCTGGAAATTCATTTTGCAATGTTTATAACACCATTGGTTACTCAGCATGAGGGTATTTGCATTTCTGATAAAATGAAATAGTACATGTAGAAAGATATTTGCTAGTACGAACAGCAGGATTCCTGTGATGCTGGGTAACAGGAACCTTGAATCTATTTTTGTCTCTCTTGGTTCCTCTAAAATGGATATATCCTAAATTCTCTATTCAGTTATTCAATTATTATTATGTGCATTTGAAATATATGCATCCCTATGAGTACTAAATAAAGAGATGTCAGAGAACAATTCCTTATTCTGCAAAGAAGGAGAAAAGTTTTTAATTTCTTTGCTTCCAAATAAATTAATTTGGTTTAAACTGCTATTTAAGAGAACAGATATTTGAGAATGCTATTTGAGAATTTAATCTCAGCTAAGTCTAAATTTGCAGTTCATGTTTCAGAACAATTGTGATTATTTTTGTTTAATCTCATTAATTAGTTTAATTAATTTAAAATTATTATTATTATCTTAAATGCAGACAGTATCCTAGGATCAGCAGCCACAATTCCCATCTTGAAATCAAACAGTCTAAATATACTGTGCCCAGACTTAAACTCAAACTGCAGCCAAACTCTTTTTTACTTTGATTCTGCTCTTTGAAAGGATTGAATCACCATCCATCCTGGTCTTGCTGTCCAGGGATTGAGACATTCCATCTGAACAAAGAAAAGGTAACTGGATCCTCTTACAACTGAAGTGCAGATGAACCTCCCACCGTCCGGTTGTAGGCTCAGACTGCTGTTGTATGATCACCACTGCTGAGATTTTAAAGGAAATTGAGAACTTCACCCACTTAACGGGAGCCCAGCCCTGGACCCTGAAAGAGAGAAGGTGTTTATTCTCTGGAGATGGTCTGAAGGCTATGACTTCTAAATAGAGGTTCCCTCAGTTTATCATGGGGTGTACTTTGAACCCTGGATGAGATATCAGTGTTTCACTAATCCTGATGCAAAATTTGTAGGTATGTGTCAGCATTCTGGCAGAACTTATGTACTTATGAGTTTGGTTGAGAGCTAGGGAACAGTAATCAGAAGCAACAACTGGGGATCCATCTATTAAGGAAGAAATTTTCAAAGGGACCAAATTTTCAAAAGGACCCTAGATTCATAGCACGGTATGCAATAGGAAAGTAGTCTTTATATAGTCTTTAACCTTTGGAAATAAAGATACTTTTCCCCCCTAATATTTCAAGAATTTTTCTTTCTATTAATTTTTTTTCATATAAACTGTTGATGCAGATGATTGTTTGTTCTGCTGACCCTTTTAAGAAACGTATTTATTTTGCTTCATATTTTCATACTTCAGAACAAAAGAGTAAATCCCCTTTAAGTTCTCAGCACACAATATTTCATGAGTATATGGAGCAGGAAATTATTTTGGATAACATACTGAGTAAAAGATAGCAGATTTGACTAGTGATTCCTTTTTTAGGGGTAAGGAGCTATAAAACATATAGGAATTCCCTTTTTAGAAAGTGATTTTGTGAATAGTTTCCTTCATATTTAAGGATTATCTCCTTTATTCTTAAGGATTAAAATGAAGTTATTAAAGCCCTTTATGTTTGAAGACTTCAGCTTTTTGGCCTTCATGAGTTCTTGTGGCAAAGAGATTCATAAGCTTATTAGATACTGTGTATTAAAGTATTTTAACAGTTTGAATGGTTTTCTATTTCTATTTCAGCTTATTGGATTTTTTTTAAGACTAAAAGGTATATTTTGCTGGCATTACTTTTCCTTTACATCTAATATTTCTATCTTATAATTTTAAGGGATTCTATCTCCTGGCTTGTTTCAACTGAACTGGTAACAGAATGTTTCAGAACACTATTAAAAAGGTCAAGACCTTGAAATAACTTAATTTCTGGTAAACCTCTTGTAGCTCCTGTACACTTACAAAGGCATAAATTCTAAATGATAGTTCATGTTCCTAAGGAGAGGAGTTTCTTTTGCTACCTTAAAACTTTACCATGGAAATATCTACATTTCCTTTTTTTTTTTTTTTTCCCAGAGAAATGAAAATTATACTGATCTCCAAGTATATTGCTTTGATATTCTTTCAAAATCTCATGACCTTCATTGATTTTTCAGGGAATAGTTTATTACAGACATAACAAACATGCTAATTCACCTGACTGACAGTATCTGTCTCAAGCTAATCCATGACAGATAAATTATATTTTAGTGTTTAGCAAGGAAAAGAGGGGAAGGCATAACAGGAGTTCCATTATACTTCAGAATACATGGTGATAAGTGGAGATGTGCTGCGTTATAATTTGTGAAGATAGCTGGGATGATTGGTGAAGCCGAGAGGCCACTGTGATGAGCTCCTCTCTTGAACTATATGTCACAGTTCAGCTGTGTATAATAGTTTGAAACTAGATTTCATGTTTCATGGCAAATACCGGAAAGATACCATTGCAGTGATTGCTTTGAACATACTGTAAAATAAGGAAAGAGTGCTTAACTTCCAGGGAGAAGAAATTCAGGGTAAATTATTTCAGTTCTTTGCATACTGAAGTGGCCAGTTATACATAACCTTGAATCCTCTCCTTCCTTCAATCTCCAAAATAGGCTAAGCAATTACTGTAAATATGAGTTCAGATTTGTTTAAATATTTGGTGTTAACCCTTTAATGAGTTGTCTGTGGTAAATAAGCTGATTAAATGGTTAGAAAATTTGTTTCATGAATTTTGTGTTAAAACATATACATATATATATATACACATATATATATTAGAATATCTTTTCAGATTTCCTCAATTTTTCAGCTTGAGATTTCAGAAAACTTTATTTAGATAATCTAACATTTTCCAGCTCTAATCTCTGCTTGAAGAGGAATGGCTAAACTTTATCAGTAAGGAGATATTGCCAGCAACAAAAAAACCCACCAGTGAACAAACAACAGAACAACCAAACCAACAACCTTCAGTCTTCTCATAAACCTTTAGTCAAGGATTTATGGACATAAGAGGATGTTACTGAACTTTGCAAACTAAAGAAAATCATAAAGGCAGAATAAGACTCAATGAGATACTGTTTGAATCAGTCAGTGATGATGACCTGAGCAGTGACAGCTGGGTATTTGTAGAAATCAGGTACTATGTTGAGAGGTAGGAAATTTTTTAAATCATCTCTGACCCAGGTTCTGTATTTCCTTGATAAATTAAAACTTATCCTTCATGTGCATGTTCATGCAGGAGGTTATATTCCTCAGTGTCAGAGAATTACTCTTTTATTTTTGATTTTATTTCAACCACTTGTAAATGGATAAGTTGCTGAATGCACGCTCCTTACTGTCAACCTTTAATTAGGTGTGAAACCTTTATCTTTCAGAGTGAGCTTTCTTTGCCCTAAGAGGCTTGCTTCTCTTCACTTTGAAGTACCTCTGGCTAGACAAGTCCCTTTCAATAGCCTCTGTTCTCATATGACTCTCTTAAAATGCCTGGCAACACAATTTTTTTTTATTCTCACAGCTTGATACTGCCTTTATATTGCTTTGCATCCTACAGTGAAATATTTGTTATTGAATAAACTGTTCTCTGAATCTCTGGATACTGTTCAATTCCACATATTGTGTTCCCTTAAAATTAAACTCTCGCTTGGAAATGTAATTAACATCCTATGATTTTTAGGAATGAAAAGGGGAAAATAAATAAAATAGTGAGTGATTTAACCTGTCTATATGACTTGAGCTACTGTCACCACATGCCATAACAATAGGACAGGAACAACTGAGCTGCTGCTAGAAATGTGGACAAAAGCAAACCTGAATTTACTTTCAAACCTGCAATGTAGACTTGGTTTGAAAAGGTGGGATAGTATCCAGTCCATCTCCCAGCTTCCTGTGTTCACCACCTAAAGGCTATAAGGATTGCAAGAGCAGGAGACTGCAACAAATATATACTCCCAGAAGCTATATTACTCTCTCCAAGGCAAAATATAGACACAGGAAAGATCTAAATCAGCTAACAGTACCGCTGTGGCTGGTAAATGGTATCTCATCACAGCTCCTTGAAATAGTATAAAAAGACTATTTTTTTATGGCAAGAAATATGGTTACAGCCTAGGGAAGTGCTTCCCACTGTGCACATTCGGTATTTCCAGCCGTAACAGAATTAGACACACTCTGGCATGGTCTAGCCTGTGGGCTGCTGCTAAAAGGAAACTTTAAATATTAAACCATTGCACTGGTAACCGAGGAATCAGGATGTTCCATATCAGTTAAGGCAAGATGAATTGAATCTTTGCACCTCTGTAAGAAAAAGTACTGAAGAAAAAGAATGCAGAAAAAAGGACCCCAAAATGAATTTTTCTGCTCCACCTGTAGTTATTTAGCACCTTCTGAGATAAATATTCTGAGTATGCAAGATATATACATTCTAACTAAATAAATAGAAGAAACAGTGAAATGAAGAATATATCAGCTCTTTATTGGAGGAATAATAAGCCATTGAAGAGAATATATAAACTACAAAATTTCTGAGGCTATTAATCCATGCCAATATTAGGATTTTTTTTTTAAATGCTAAAAATAGTCATAACACATTTTTAAAATCCCTTTTCCATTTACCAGGGTATCAAGATTCTGGTCTTGCATATGTCTTATACTTGCTCTTGATTTAGAAACAGTGTGTGGTTATACTCCAGAGGGGCAGAACAGTGACAGGATTGTGATTCTTGATTGTAAGGTTTGATTTATGATGGGGATTTGAAAATGTTAGTTAAGTTTTATGATACACAATTTGGGAACCAAGGGGTTAATAAGAGAGAACATTTTGGTGACCTGTTCTTACTAGTATAATCATGGTGTGAGAATTATAATATGAAGTCCAAAGTCTTAGATTATACAGTGAGTCAGATCGTTAGGGTGAGAAATCTTCAAAGCTATCACAATAGATAAGATTATTACATGTTAGACATGAGTGAAACGTGGTTTTAATTTAAAATCTGAACTGTCACCTTATTTTTATTTTATGTAAACTTTCCTGTGATTTCAATAGGTCTTGTAGAAAGTTTTTGCAACCATATATTATTGATTTTACATTACCTTTAAAAAACATAAAACAAGAGCTAGTTGAATCATAGTTTCTAGAGAATTACCTCTTTACTGATTTATTTGCTGCTAGATAAGTAGATAATGTGTCTTGATACAGACATATTCTTGTTGACTTCCAATCTTTTCCAATTATAAGTGAGTGGTTCAGATGATTGATATTATTTGATATTACTATTATAAGTACTCAGAGACATCAAGAGAAAATAGACCTGTTGCTTTAGTATCTAAGCAGGTATAATGTCTATTAAGAGAAAAAGCCTGGTATCAGGTCAAAACTGTAGTGTTTACTGTGAATCAGCTATTTTATGCCAGGGGAAGATGAATTCTGGGCATTTTGGGGGGAGCCCGTGTGGCTTGTATCAGACAGACGAGACGATCTGGGGCCCTTCCTCAAATAGCTGTGATGTTACTTGCTGCAAGACTATGCTGAGCCAGTCTCATGGTAGCTCCAAGAGCTGACAGTTTCTGTCCATTGCCCGCTGAGCATCATTTCTCTGTAGATCTCTCAACTGGCATAAATAAGAAGACCAAAGGCTGAAGGGTAAAAAAAACCCAAACAACTCTACTCAAGAGAGTTGAAATGACAAATGGAGCCAAAAGCAGAATGAGGAACTGAACTCTCTCTATCCTGTTTCCATGCTGATTATATGCTTGAGCTGCCTTTTCCAGTTTCGAACTTCCAAAGCAGTTTATTTCTTTCTTTGTGCTATAGGTTTGGTCACATGTTTATCTTTTCCAGTTGCAGAACAAAACCTTGAATGGTGATCGGAATATTACAAACTCATCAGTCACCAGAAGCTTAGTCTTGATAATACTCATTTAAGCAAAATTTATATGCAAATTTTATATCTTACATAGAAACCTGCTTCTTTGTCACTTGAGAATTATGTCAGGCAGGGAAAGTCTTATAAAATCAGCTTGTTAACCTTCTATAAACAATGGTATTAGGAAGTACATCACTTTCATAAACAGTTCTTCTACTGGTACTCAGAGTTGTGTGGCCCTCTGAAAGCTAGAGTTGGCAAGGCTCGATAGATTAATTTCCTGAGTGCTTTCCTGAACTGACTCCCTCTTACTGCTGATAGCAGAATACAGATGCCAAATAGGAAATTTTTCTTCTGAAGAAATTATTCAGTGAAAAGAGTGTCAATGGTTCATGTATAATAAAAATGTTTACCCTGTAGGCAGCTCCAGTGTTATTATGTTAAGACTAAGACTTATTGTATAAAGCATTTGCTTTATACAATTATGCCAACAAAACAAACAATGTGAGCAAGATGTATAGAGTTTAGAGCATGTATAGAGCCTGTTAGGCTTCCAGAAAATTGATGAAAAGAAGCCATGTCCATTATGGACAAGGTAAACAAGGAGAAGGGTGTTCAGTGCCCTTTTGCTCTCAGTACTGGGCTTCAGAGGGTCTAATGTAACTTTTTACTTCTGTAGGAGACGTGCAAAATGTTGCTGCTCTATTTGGCTTCTTAAATATTTCTGAACAGAGATGTTATGGGATGTTTCAGATGAAATGTGATCAGCCTGTGATCCTGAGTGTGCCTTGGGTTGTTTGTCTTCTGCATGAAAGGTTGACCATTACACAGGGAGAGGCTAGGAAAAATGAGAGAGGCTCAAATGTTCCTGTGTGTCATTGTAATGTAGTGTATTCAACTCATGTTTGATTCTGTAGACAGCAGATTAGATCTGAGTGTGAGTCAGCAAGATGTCAGGATATAGCCTGGAAATCATGAAAAACTGCAATTATGAAATTATGTGAGGAAGAAGGATGGGAGTCAGAGATACTTTCATTATTTTCTTGGTGGTTATATAAGTCACAAACTTGAGACAGTTTTTGCATACTCTCATTAGCACTGAAATCAGAAGAGAGCCTCATGCTGAAGTGCTGCCTAAATATGCAGCTCCAGATGTGAGTTTAAAAGCAGAGTTAAAATATCCAGATTTTTAAAGCAAATAAGTTAGATATTAAAACTACTTGTAAGCCAAAAGTTTCAGAGCTTAAATTCCATTCAGACGGTACCCAAAAGCACACTCAATAAATATAGGAAAGATATAGCTTATTATTTTTACAAGAAAAATGTGACAAAACATTGAGCAGAACAAACAGGACTAAACCTTGCAAGTACTGACCAAACAAATCTATAACTACTTTAATAATGGTTAATATCATGCTGTGAAATCAGTGACTAGCTGAACTCATGGCTAGTGCTTTCCTGGCCACAAGGTCTGCTGCCAAAGTAATTTAGTCCCTTATTATAAGCCATTTTTAGGCTATTTGTCAAATGCAAAGTCAAAATCTTAATCTCCATGTGGGTAATTTATAATTTTTTCTGCTTTGCAATATAAAGCAGAAAATTTCTTCTTTTTAAGAAGAAAATTTACTTGAAACAAGTCAGAAGGTGAGAAACACCCTAGTTTTATCCCTTTCAGCATCTAGAATTGTCTATTCCTTTGTCAGGTAAATTCACAGGCCTCTATAATACATGAGAGGCTGATCCTTATGTATGGTATATAAAATATACCCTAGCAATTTATATGTGTAGAATGGGCTTTTATATTATTTATCTAATCAAAAGTGAATATTTGTGAAATTCTGCATTACCTTTTCCAAATTTCCTTTTTTTCCCCCCACAAATACTATTTCTAAATTGGTTGGAAAGTTATTTTATTTCTGTGGCTCCTAAATACAGACATAAGTTCCATAAATTAAAAATCACCTGCAGGGAAACTGGCTTTCTCTTTTGGTAAAATGGCATTATAATTATCTTCAGTGAGAACCCTTTACAAAAATCTGTAGCACCAATTAGAGAGAATTTTCAGCCAGGATGGATTTAGCAGTGCTGAGCCAAAACCTGTTCTTGTGGTGTTGGTCTGAAGGGCTGTCTGATGCCTTCAGTACAGATATAGAACTCTTGCAAGTCTAAGGCTTGAAGTTTAGAAGTCTAAGGCATCTTCTCCTCTCCTACTGGAGTCACATAACAGGGAACATTTATCCCATGCTGATACTTGTGTCAGGGGCATGAGTCAGTCAGAGGTCATATAACACACACAAGTCCACAAATAGTGACAATAAATTTCCCAGACATTCAGTAACCTGGAAACCATTCTCTGCTGGTTGACTCTGTTCCACAGAGGAAGGAACTGGAAAAGAGCTAGTTATGTGGAAAATATGACTTCCAGCACTTATTTCAGGGACACGAGAAAGATGAGGGAGTAAAAAGAAATTTCAGGGAAGTCTGCTTTCATTTACTGCACAGCCTAGTAAAGCTGTGCGAGGTATACTTGCATATATATATATATATATATATGCACATATATATGTATGTACAAATATGTATAAATATATATAGTTAAATATATCTTCAATAGAAAATTACTAACAGCTGTCTTTACAGGTACAGTGTATATACTGAGTACTCATTGCAGTTTAGTCTATTCCTGAAACCATTTTCTTCTTGCCGACTGTCAGCTTCATGACTGACTGTTTTATTGCAGTTGTACACCACTTTTACTACACTGACAAAAGCAAAGTTTTCATAATTTCCTCTTAGCAGGGTCAGGTTCTGATATGTCTGTATGCAAGGTCAGAGTTATGCCTATATTAAATGGGAAATCTTACTCTTCCTTGTGCTAATAGGCAATATATTAGTCTATAATAAATGGAAAATTGTTCCTATTTTTAACCCTAAATATTAAAAAAATCATAAATTATAAAATTAATGTTAGACTAGCTTAAATAAAAGCACAAATGCTAGCTCTGCTACTTTTATTTAAAGAGAAAAGGTCAAGAGCTCTTTTAGGTCTTAAAATTACATTTTTTAAAAGTTACTGAATGCTCTAAGTTAAATTTTGTTCCTTAAAAATGATGTCTGAAGGAGTCAGCTACAGTAGCACTATAGAAAATCTTGGAAATTTCTGTATTTTGCAAGGAAATACGCATGACAGTTAATTCCCCCGCTTTTTTGCATGTTTCTACCCAGTTCTTTCTAAAGTCATAAGATAGGGTGAGAAATGAGTAACTGACAGATCTATTTATCAACAATATTTTGTTTGGAATGGGAGAAATCTAAAATACCTGATCAAATGATTCTAGGCAGTACAGTGGTATTTATTGCCAGAGAGGGTGTCTACACATCAGACCAGGTTGCTCTATATAACTGTTCTATATATCTGCAGATGACTGAAATTTGGAACAGTGGAAAAGTATTAACGACTTAGAGAGGATAAGAAGTACTGGAAGGATAAAAGCAGGAATGGGGAAGAGAATAACAAGTTATTGTAGTGCTGCATATGCATAGAGACAGCTTAACTCAGTACTGTGAAGATGAACAGTGGTTTCTCTGTACCCAATTTTTTTTTTTCTAAAAACTTGGTAAAAAAGATGAAATGGATTATGCAATATCAAATTCAGGACTTTTTAAATGATTTGCTTATTTTCTGGTAAAATTTTATTTTAAAAGTATATTTAGAGGCATTGCAAAGTCTGCTTCTAGCCTATCAGTCATGAGACTGTAAAACGAAAGATAATACACACAAGAAGGGACCTGGCTTTCACTCAAGCTACATGTCCTACAGTGCTGGTGGTCCAGTGCCAGAGTTTCCTGAAAGCAGCCTAGTTAGTGGAGCAGTCTTGTTCTGCTCCAGTAATACATCTCAAGATTAAAGATAAAACTGTAAGCGTTGACAACCGTATAGTTTTATCTTTCTGCTGTTCCATGTAATTTGATAAAGAAACTTGGCAGGTCACTTCCCATTCTTCTTAGCTTGGCTTGCTGACTCTTATCTGTGCTAGGCAATCACAGTAGTACTGGGCTTCTGAAAATGGAAAGGGTTGGATATGGATTATTTTAATAATTGTTTGCTTGTTTTGTTTTTATGCGAATCTTTCATCCTCACTAGTGCCTACAAAAAGTAGAAAAGATTTATTCCCATTTTGGAGTTCACAAGTTATATTTGATCACATCTGCACACGGTACGGGAGATAACTTTAAAAACTTTTAAAATGTACTTTGGTGAAGTATATCAGTAATATTTTTACCTTGCTTCAGTTTTGCTGCTAGCAGCAAGTTAGATCAGAGTTGTTAGTGCCAAGGAGCCAACTACTGAGTTAATTTTTCATTTCAGCATAGTCTTATTCATGGTTTGTCTGCTCAAGTAACATGGATCGTTTTGCTCCCAGGCAACTGAAAACATTCATAAGGTCAAATCTAATGTAAACAGAAATCTGTGTCCTAAGGAACAGAGAAAACACACAACATTTTTTAAACCTGTTGTGACCTCTGTTTTTTCCTCACAGCTTTATATGCTCTATATAGGAAAGCCTCCTACTACTGCTGCTATTCCTGCCGGCAAGTGGAGTTGTTTCAAGTTCCTTTCCCTCACAGGGCTTGCTGTTTAGGAGAAAAGCCTGGTGCAATGGAGTTCAATAGCTGCCCTTTCCTTCAAACAATGGAGCTTTCTCTGCTGACAAGTGTGCTGGGAACTCTTTGACCTCATCTTTCACATTCCCTGTTGCACAAATAACTGAGCTGTGACTTCCACACATAACACAGTGGCTGACTTTACCAGCCACTGAAGCTTCCATTATGCCTTTCAAGTAAAACTGAAAAGCACTGTGACTTAGAATCATGGCAATTACAAATCTGATTTTCAGCTGTAAAGGCTGGCATAACTTTGCTAAAGCTGGTGCCAGTTTACAGCAGCTGAGATTCTGAACCTGCAGGGAAGGAAAGGAATTTAGAGATTTACAATCCATCATAAAAAAAAAAAAAAAAAAAAGATGTAACTAAGGATGAAATAATATTATCTAGTTTGTTTTAGTGGAGGACTCTGACAGCATTTAAATTCTATGTTGATGAGATTAAAAAAATATTATTATGTTTTTCTTTTTTTTTTCTGCATTTGAGCCATAACACATCTGTAGTGTTTGTGGTATTGGACAGACAGAAAGACTTGCAACAGATCTAGTTTAAATATGAGTCGTATTTTGGGGAAGGATTGTTTTTTATCCATCTGCACCAGTTGCATATTCATTTTGAACACAATTATATTTCCAGATGGAAAATATTATAGCCTTGTAGCTACAATATTGTAGCTTTCCAGCTACTCTTAAGCTGGTAAATGTTGTTGAGCTAATATAATCTATTACAGCTTTGCATTCTAGTGAAAGGGAGAGTGTGGGATCTCTATTTCCCCCCAGAATTCCACAGGACAGGAACCTTGAAATAGCTATTAGCCTTATGAGATGAGTACTAGTCTGATGTGTAAGAAACTGCTCTCCTGATACTTAGGTGTGCATCTTAATGACCTCCTTTCAATATTACAAAGAATCTCAAGGGTTTTGAAGCCAGAAGGTGGGAGCCTTGCTTTGTAGATTGCCCACATTCTACCACAGAGGCCCAGCAGTATCTAATCAAATCTCTAATTATGCAGCTTTATTGTGGAATTGCAACTCCGTGGTGAATACATGAGTTGCACTCTGATTCTCTTCGTCCCAAAACTAACATGTTTTTGCATTCAGGTTGTATTTCAAAGCCTACTGCAAAATGTTTCTTCTCAGGAATCCTTATGTAAGTGCACATGTGTCTTGCTATCAATATATCGTAGTGGTCATCTAATTTCCCTATAAAGTGGAGCATCAGAAAATAATACAGCTGTTATAAGATTAATAGGACAACCATCTGTAAGCTCCTTCCTGTATGAGATGAAAGGAATTAGTTGTGTATACGTAGGATGGTGCATTGAACCTGAAAAAAATGCTGTGCTACAACTGGCTTATGTATGATGGATGTTAACATATGTAAAGATGAAACCTTGGATTACCACAGAGTCAAATTGCTGTCTCTGGCAGCATCAGAGGACCTGGAGCTATGAATTTGATGAGTGTGCTTTTCTTATGTAAAAGTAATAGGAAAAATAGTAAATATTTGGAGCATATGCCAACCATAGCTCTTAGGAAACTCATCCCTGCTACATTCAGAAAATGCCATTGCTCAAATGTGTCTTTAGACAATGAGGCTTCATAGTCTTGAGTCACTCTGCTGAAAAGCAAGACTAAAATGAACAGTTAGAGTAGAGAGGAGTTGAGGAACCGTCAGAGACAACAGCTAGAGCTCTTTGTTCAGTTACTTGCCTGCTAAGATGGTTCTCTGAGACTCAGCAAACTCCTAATTTACAGTCTTTTTGGCTGGCTACAGCTTTAGAGTTAACCTGCAATAAGTTGCTAGGGAGCATAGAAGGGAAAAAAAATAATTGCCTATACAAAACCCCTTAGCCAAGGTGTGAGTGCTGTGCAGAGTTAATAACGACCATTCTGACCACAGAGAGAGTAACTTATTCTAATAGGAAGAAGAAATAAAACTATTACTGTAATTTTGAAAGACTGAGATCTAGAATAACATTGAAAATGAAGAAGGTGAACACACCAACAGCTAAAAAGCTGAGGGATAACCAGAAGCTGAAGACACTAATGGCTAAAAAGGTGAAAAATGGCTAACAAGCTGGATTCCTTTTGATTTTTCTAGTGTTCTGCTCTAGTTTCTAATAATCACTAGGATTACTGGTGTATGATTCCTGCAAATTTTAAGACAATATGTCTGTAAAGAACTTACTCTCTTTTTTGTGGCCTTTATTTAAGCATAAAAACTGCACTGAAAAACAGAACATTGTCTACAATGTAAGAGGAAATAAAAAAGAAAAAAAACCCTATAAACAGAGATGGGATGAAAACAGCAGCGAGCTGATGATGAAAGTTCAGATTGCATCTCACAAGAGAGGTTCAGCTGGGTTATTTCTGAGGGCTCTCTCTCCAAATAAGGAGGTTGTGGTAATTTGCTTACAGTCTGCCAGTGGCTTTGATAGCATTCTGGTACTCCACTCATACAGTTTGCAAGTTTCCTGTGAACTTAAATAGGACAGTGCAGCACAGAGGGAAAGAATAGCTTTGTCAAAAGGCAAATTGTGATACTTGTCATTCTAATTAACCTAATTTTTTCCAGTGACACACACCTGTCTCAACCAAGCATATGAGAGCTGCTGTTCACCCAGACGATACAGGAAGAACTATTATCCTGAAGATACATTATATACAATTATATAATATTTTAGAACTGATTTAAGATGGTTTTGGTCATTTAGATGCTTTAGAAATCACTAGAAGTTCGAGTCTGTGTTTTTATTAAGGCCTAGGAATAAAGGTCTTCACATTTGTTCATTGACTTTCAGAGTGTCAAAGTGAGTGGGTATTAGCAGGCTGATGTCTCTGTCCCTTGATGGGTTAGATCAGTTGTTCTGCTGCTTTCAATTACTTTTATATTTCTGATTATGGGCAGCTGTCCCACAACTTTCATTCATTTCTAGGCGTATCATCCATTCTTGCATGTAGGTTTCCTGTGTTTGTCTTATATCTGAGATTTGGGCACTTTTTATCTCAGGAATAAATTATCCATTTAACTTTGAGAATAAAAATGATCCCTTACAGATTGTGACTAGCATTCCTGCATGTTTATGATCTTGGACAGTAGGCGAAATACAGTTCCTGCTGGACTATTTTTGATTTTTTCTCAGTTTCTCATTGTTTCAAGTGTTGAGTGGTTTCATGTTAATATTGGATTTTTTTAATGGAAAGTATTATCATGGACTTTTCCCTGCACAAGTAGCTGTGCTTCTCAGGCTTGAGCCTCCAAAGGCTTGAGCCTTATTTAAACCAGTCTTCTGACTTTGTGATTTTACTGGCTATTTATTTACTTAAGTAGTAGTTCTCAATATTGCTTTCAGTTTTATGAATAAAGATATGCACATACAAGAGAACCAAAAAGGGTCTAAGGCTGGCAGTAAAAAGAAGCAGGTAAACTTATAAGAATATAAGCTTGTGATTTGTGAGAAGAACCCTTTTCTACATACATAAACTTTGATTTAAAACTATTTAGAGATTAATAATTTTTCTCTGATTTTTGAATGATTAATTACAGAAACCCTAGGATTGGGACAACTGTTTTCTGATCAGGATCTTGGGTTTGCTGTGCATTACTGATATTTATATCAAACTCTACTACATAAATATTTCACTTTTTTGGCAAAGCAGCAGGCGGAATATATGAACATCTGCCCATCAGCCATGGAATTACACCTCATTTATTGATGGAACTTACCCCATTAATTTGGGCTTGTCCTTTTATACGGTGTGCTGTGACTTGATTTAAGTCTTCTGTTTATCAAAATTTGCACTACTGAATGCTTTTACAGTGCAGCTTTCACTAACCTGGTTTTATAAATGTCACTATGCTAGGAAATTCATTCATTGCCTTGACTTGGAAAATTATTTTGAGCACCAGGTGCATATAATGCATACCAAATTGAGTACTGTTAGACAACTTTATTGATTAACTGCTATTGTTACTGAGCAACTATAAGTATAAAAGTGGTGTTGAGGTATGAGGCAACTGACTTTGTAAATTTATGAAACCATCAAACATGAGCTATAGAAACTAGGATGTGTAAGTAGAGTGAAGAACTGGGTTTTTTTTTCAATAAGAAACAACTATGTACGCTGTCCTGAATAGCTCTGACTGACTCCTGACTCCACATATGCTCTTCCTAATGAAAGATATGCCTTCTGATGTATTGTCAACCTATATCTTTGGGGAAGAGAGTTTGATGAAGGGTGAGTTACTGTGGTTTGATGAAGGAGAGGATTCTGTGGAGAAGAAAAAAAGGGCAAGAGGTGAATACACCAAACTGAAAAGACTCTTATGACAGGATATTTGTGTGGAAATTATCAAATAATCTGTGGAAATAGCTCTACTTGTCAGCATAAATGATTTGGGGTTTTCATGTTTTGCTCAAAATTTTTACTGAACCTGAAACTTTTTGTATAAAAGTTAGTGTAGGCCATTTCTACAGATATGGTAAAAGTCAGATATATGAGAGCACTGAGATGTGGTTGGTGAGTTTGACAAAATGAAGAGACCACAGTACTGTAATATACTGGCTGTTGTAGTTGTGGACTAAGGAACCAGAATAGTTTCACTATACAATTCATTGGTCATTAATGAAATGCTGTGTAGAAACGGGTTGCATAAAGGCACCTTGACTTTTATAACTTAAAGGGATCTTGAGTATACCCAAAGATCTAAGTTGCCAGATTCTTGAGTGTTGGAGATGATAAAAATAAGCTGCAAAGACATGCACAGTGCAGGTATCCCATTCCAGGTCCACAGAGTGAAGCCCCAGCTCTGCTCTGCACTGTGGGCGTTTCATACCTGAGCCAACTATTGTCTGCAAGTCAGTGAGCTCTGATTACCCAGTTTTTGGCCAGACTTCTTAACTGGGACATGGCTCCCAGTAAGTAGGACTAGATTTCCCACAAGACTGTGATGGCTTGTGTCCATCTGTCTCAGGTGTCTCTGCTCCTTTTTTGCCCACACTCCTTGGTCTGTGGTTAGAGCCAATGGAGCCAGATTAGGACTGACACATGTTTGGCAGCAGTAACAATACCCTATGCTTTGCCTCCCCTTCTTTCTTCACTGTGTGGTGTCCCAGGACTGGTGCCCAAAGGGATCTCTGTGTTACTCTACTATTTTGATCCCTGGTGCAGAGGCTGTGGATAAAAGAGAACAGTGAAGAAACTTAAGAAGGAGCAGCAGTGAAGAAACTCATGCTAGTTTTGCCATACAGAAAAAAGCATCCTTCCAGGTCCTTAGCCAAGACTCTGGTTTCATAGCAAATAAAATATACTGCAGTAGAGGTAGCAAAGTGAAAGTATTTTAACATGTTTTGTTTTCAGAAACATGAAGGTCTAAAAAAATGTACTACCTCTGACAACCTTAAGAAACTTCAGAGGAATATTAACAATATTCACAAAAGCAGCTTGCTTATGAAAGCTGAAATTTACTTGGTTTTACAAATTTCTGTGTTATTCTGGTGCTTCAAAGGGTAGTGATGAGTGTATTTAGGATATAGCTATGAATTCCTTGCTTCCAAATAAAGCTGCATATACTTGTCATTAGAGATGAAGCTGTGCTGAATGTTGTGTTTTAATTTACTCGGTGACATTCCTAAAATACAGAGAGCTAAAATGTCCAGTATAGAAAGTACTAATGCTGTTTACTGGTAGGCATAAAACAATATTATATTAAAGGCTTCAAATAGAGAACTTTAATAGAAATGTAGGAACTCAGGTAAGAAATGTTTTTAATTCTAGTTAAAGCTTGGAAAGCAAGCATGACATTCCTATGTAGATACAAATAAAAACAGAATAGAATTAAGGGGTAATAGTAAATTTAGCACATTGTCTGTGGATCTATATTACTTCTCTTAGTAATAATATAACGCTGTGAAATAAATCAATTTAAAAAGAAGTATAAGAAAAATTTTAAGGTAATAAACTGTTGCATCAGTACCTTTTTAAATCTTTTTTAGAGTTAGAGGAACACATTAAGACATGGTCTCCTCAAAAATGTTTCAATTCTGGGGTATCCCTCTTGCACCACTCCTTTCAAAATTGCTTTTTCTCTTTCTTTTGGCCCCTCAAACTGGTAGATCAGACTACAAGACAATTTACATATTCATCCTCATCTTATGCAGTAAAGTTCAGGGAAGAAGAAAAAGACATCTTCTACATATAGATTGTGAAGGTTATTCAAATGCAAAAAGGAAAATGTGTCATCTTGCTGAGTCTGGTTAAGATCTTAGTTTTTTCCATCCTCAACTAGTGCCCTTGGGTATCATTTAGGGATCATTCTTGGTGAAAACAGCTGGATAGAAACAATGGCAACCACTGCAAAACAGAAGCTGGAATCTGAATTTGATGATACTCTATCCCTTTGGGTAGTGAAGTAACACCTCTAACCCTGCTATTTCATAGGCACTTAGAGTACAATTGATGCAAAGACATGCAAAGTCAGTGTCAAAGATAGTCCCACACTATTTTCTTAGTTAGGATTAGGGGGAAGGCGCAGGTGCACAGAGGTATGTATGCTCCATTCTTGTAAGTGAGAGAGTGGATGTGATTTTTCTGGCTCCCCAGTGTGTGCCTGTTTGAGATGCAGCAGCTGGAAGCCCAGTGCTTAACTGAGGCCCAGTCCATAAGCAGGGATCATTGTTCTTCCTCCTTTGTGAATGCTGCATGAATTTGCATGATTGCAAGTACCCTCGCTGTGGGGTTCACATGCTATGAGAATTTAATGCTTTACTAAAATTAGAACATTATCTCTGATACTGGTTTGATACTTTTAAATTATTCCTGTCTGAGCCAATAACACATAACACTATCAATCTGTAATTTGAAACTATTTTGAATTAAATTGTTTCAAATTTGCTTTAAATTTTGAAGTAAGATTTAGCTTTCAGGGATTTCCTGTTTTGTATATTTTAGGGCCAAAAATCCTCATTAGAACACATAGTTTGTATTCCCTCTGCTGTGGATCCAGTTATGTTTGCACAGAGTTCAGCCTGACTGAAGTATCTCTTTCTAAAGAGTATCTGATCCTGATTACAAGAAAAAAAGAT
>NW_020956355.1:165496-166729 GCF_003031625.1 Empidonax traillii | reverse complement strand
TAAGTACTCTTTAAATGGATATCTCTCTCTCACCGCAGTAAGGATCCTAAGCCAGAGACTATGACTAAATCGCTCTCGTGCAATCCCTTGTTCAATCTCACGGTCTCGAGCCAGAGATCCCAACTGCTGTGCTTCGTGACCTTCCAGCATGTGACTTCTAGCTCCGTTGTCCCAGCACCTTACCAGCCAGGTTAGAATTTGTTCACCAGGCCGGCGACTATAATCTTTTCTTAAATCCCGGAGCTCTGCTGGGGTCAATGATCGTAGTACTTCAGATGTTCTCACGACTTCTGCTTCTGGATGGACATCCCTCCTATCCATTTCCACCTCTCTTCTAATGTATCTATGTGGAACTGTCTCCACTGTGCCTCTCTCACGTGGATGTGGAAACGGAACACGCCTCGGGGATGGGCTTCTAATGGGTGGAGGTAATGAATAATCCTTCAAACCCTAGGATGAGGATTTTAGATATTCCTCCATTTCTTCTGTGGAACAGTCAAGAAGAGTATATTCAGGTGACAACATTCTCCTTGACTTCTGTGTTCCATCAGGCACCCGAGCTGTTGCCCCTTCTTCCTTCAGATGCATCCCCCTCTCTTTTGGATGCGCCCCTAATTCCTTGGGACGTGCTCCTTCTCTCATGGCTCGTTCTTCTTCTTCTTCAGTTACACGCCTCAGTTGTGGGGGTTGGCTTGTGGACTCTGCATCATCCCTTATCCACATCTTCTTTTTTGTTATGGGGGCGATAGTGATTTCAGGATCTGTGGTGTGGGCCCCGGTCTCGGTCACAGAGGTGGCTGTAGGTGTTGACATGTGAGTTCCCATGTTCATAAAGTCCATAATTGGAACTCCAGTGTTCGCAGGTTTGGTCCCAGCTGTGCTGGCTTCAAATGGCGTCTGGACTCTGGTCTTGGTGGATTCCATTCTGAGTGCTGTAGTTTGTGTCCCTGACTCAGCCTTAGCTTTCTGAACATGGTCTACAGCGGCTCGGTAAGCACTAGCCAGGCCCCAACATAGAGCAGAGATTTGGGTATTTGGATCCTTGTATGTAAGACAACCCTCCATTAAATGACGGGTTATCTCATTAGGATCAAAGGCCTGTGCTGGCGTGAAGTCCCAAGTAATGGGAGGTGCCAAGCGCCCTATCCATTTACCAAACTCTTCCCATGCTCCTTGCCAACCAGGAACTGCCCTTTTCAAGCCCCTTTCCAAAGCTCCAGGTAATCCCTTTGA